>NC_065586.1:84533167-84780667 GCF_024542745.1 Macaca thibetana thibetana
TAATTCCCTCTTGCTCACCTTTCAGGTACCCATGAAAATATCAGCTCTTCAGGGATGCTTTCCCTAACACATCTCCCCCATCACTCCTCTATAACCTACTGGGCTAGGTCCTTTTATTGTAAGCTCTCTCATAATGCTCTCTTTCTTCTTAACATTTATCATGCATCTTTTCTTTGTTTGTATAATTAGTTTAATGTATTTTCTTCCCACTATACTCTACATTAACAGAGGCCAGGATCATGTCTCTTATTGACTCTTGTTTCCCCAGCACATAATATTTAATTAGAATAAAATGATCTTCAGATGGCTATAAAGATATCAGAAGTCTAAGAAGGTTTAAACATTTTACAAAGGCAAATGTGTTTCTGTTATATATTTATTCAATTTTATCCCTGGCCCTCCTCCGTTTTAAGGAGAAAATCCAAGTTTATGTTTCTCCTATGATTTCCCACAAATAGGTTTTAGTGAGCAGCAGTCAGAACTGCTCAGATGGGACCTGAAGTGATGTGAACCATGTCTAACTGACTCCACAGCTTGAAGTCAATAGAAGAATGCTTCACCTGGTTTTCATGCCATCCTCTAGCTTCTCTAAAAAGGACATCGTTACGGATGAGTGCCAAGATCACCCGCTGGGAGAAATTCTGAGACAGAACCACCCAGACTCACTTCCCCTCTATCAATTTTAGAAAGAAAATAGGCACAAAAATAAAAAGAGAGAGAATAATAAAAGTAAATATTGCCATACAGAAATCATCCTAGCTAATGGCATCTGCCACCTAAACCATTTTTTCTAATACATTGATCCTGTCTACTTTGACAGGTTACATTGCACATGTTGACTTTCCAGATCGCTAGCCAATGTCCTTTTTACGTAGATGATAAAATAAAAACAAATAAATGCAGCAACAGTCCTCCCTGTTGGTAGGAAAAGCTAAATAAAAGCTTCTCACTCTGTGTCCTGGAGGCTAAATTCATCTTTTTATGAATAACTTAATAACATGGGACCTTATTCAAAAGCAAAATGACCTGGTCCATCATTTTCCAAATGTCATATGCAGGAACCATCAGGTGACCAATTTTCCAGGATGCACAAAGAACTAAGGTGGTATTACTTTTTAATATCCACTTCCCCCTATGTCAGGAATTAACTGATGAAAGAAGGAAACTAGGGGCACAGGGAACTATGAGGTTGTTCTATTGAACCATGTGTCTACTGACACGTAGCACTAGGTGCAATGGGTACAATCTTCCTACTGTAGGAAAATAATCAGTAAGGAAAGAGAAAGCTCTACAAAATAGATGTTAAATTGGAGAGTATGAGCACCTCTCATTGCCCTCCATGAGAGACTTAATAGAAAAAAACAACATGATTAATTGCAAGGGCGCTCCGGTTCTGTTACCAACTAGCCAAGCCACCTTAGACAAAGTACCTGAGTCTTATTCTCTGCATTAATAAATAGGGATGATGATTAACTCCCTTGAAAATTTACTGTGAGAATTAGAAATTACATACGTAAAGTACCTAAGGTAGTGTCAGATAAATAGTTAGCACTTAATAACTGATAGCTAGAATCACTTTTGCTATTGTCATTTCTCACTCCAGCATAATGACAACTATTATTAAAAAAAAAAAGAACAAAAGAAAATCATGTTTCACTCACTCAAGAAGATTGTATTAATGGAGAAGGCAGGCAGTCAGTGAAACTCATGCCAATACATACAGTTTTATCTGCAATGAGGTTAATGTGAACACATCAGACAATAAATTAAAATAGAACATAAGGTCGAGAATAAAGTATCTATTTCCCTTACCCTTTACTGTTTGTTCTGGGAAATTAGTCTAGTTAAATATTGGCTTTAAAGGTTTGAACCTATTCTAAAGCATGCCTGATTAGGCATATCCCAGATAAATAATTTTCCTGGAAGTCTGGTCCCAATCCGAATGACCACTAGTTGGTCCATCAGATTGTGAGGTTTTAAACTCAACTAGATTCGAAAATATAGAGTATTTTTGAAAATAGTTGGCAATTTGATGTCTTAAAGTGAGGAATATGTGAAGGTCAGCTTCATTCAAGTAGAATATTTTTAAAACTAACATTTATCAAGAGATTACTATGTGACTGGCTTACTATTTGCTTGAATTTGAGTGCATTATATCATTAATTCCTCACAACACTTTGTAGTAAGAACTTCCATTACAAAATTCTGTTGTAAGTACCCTATTTTTTTCATTTCATTACCCTCATTTTTTTCAGTGAAAGAACTGAGGTACAGATTTTAAACTCTCCTAATATTACATGGACAGAAAGTGATGGTAGGACATTAACTGGAATCCAGGTCATTCTGATATCAGGGACTGTCTTAGCTTACTGTGTGGACAAACCAAATGTTTTTGTGGACCATTTATAGAATAGAAAGCTTTAAATGGACTTAAAGAATGTTTAAAAGTGATATAATTATAAAATTAGAAATATTATAGGTAGTCCAACAAATCCTATAATAATAGATTGGGGTAGAGGAGAAAAAGAATCTTGAAGTATTACAAAAATAACATTAAAAAACGAAAGAAAAATTTATATAAACTCAAGTTAAATAGACCATGAACTCGATGTAAAATAAATTTTTAACATTTATATCACTCTACCTACTAGGCACAAGGTACTATTAGGCTCTGAGTGAGCTACAAGGAATTAAAAATAATCTCTTCCTCAAAAGCTTAAAAAGCAAAATTGGAAGTTAAAACGTATGTATTCTCCCAAACACCTAACAAAATAAGGAGACAGATGCAATGTATTCAAGGATGTTTCTCTGCCAGGATATCAACTCCATGAAGGCAAGGACATTGGTTCTTGCATCATTAGTACCTAGAACAATGTTTGGCATTATAGTAAGTATTCAATAAATGTTTATTGAACAAAAGGATATATGTATGTATGTATGTATGTATGCATGTGTAGGGGTGAAAGTTCAAAAAAAATCAACTGAAAAAAGGCATATTAATATGAGAAAAAGCATACAAATTTATTTAATCATAGTTTTTCATGACACTGTGGTGGGAGCAAGCCTCCCAAAATCTGGCCATAAACTGGCCCCAAAACTGGCCATAAACAAAATCTCTGCAGCACTGTAACATGTTCATGATGGCCCTAACGCCCAAGCTGGAAGGTTGTGGGTTTATGAGAATGAGGGCAAGGAACACCTGGCCCGCCCAGGGCGGAAAACCGCTTAAAGGTATTCTTTTCTTTTTTTTTTTTGGTGAGGTTTTATTCATTTATTTATTTTATTATACTTTTTAAGTTCTAGGGCATTCTTAAGCCACAAACAATAGCATGAGTGATTTATGCCTTAAGGGCATGTTCCTGCTGCAGTTAACTAGCCCAACCTATTCCTTTAATTCGGCCCATCCCTCCGTTTCCCATAAGGGATATACTTTTAGTTAATTTAATACCTATAGAAACAATGCTAATGA
The DNA here is from genome assembly GCF_024542745.1 of Macaca thibetana thibetana. Lineage (NCBI taxonomy): Eukaryota > Metazoa > Chordata > Mammalia > Primates > Cercopithecidae > Macaca > Macaca thibetana. Next base: position 84,536,637 of record NC_065586.1, read on the forward strand.
CTGGTTTGCTGTTAATAAACATGTGAGTAAATCTCTGTTTGGGGCTCTCAGCTCTGAAGGCTGTGAGACCCCTGATTTCCCACTTCACACCTCCATATTTCTGTGTGTGTGTCTTTAATTCCTCTAGCGCTGCTTGTTAGGGTCTCCCCAACTGAGCTGGTCTTGGCACACTGACACCTTCAGACTGAAGACCCAAAGATACAGGAGTCAACTTTTTTTGCTTAGATTCAACAAAGTATGGACAGCTGTGCAGCAATATGATTGGACAAAGGGTTATATCTATGGCTAACAAACTGGTGAAATCCATCAAGGTCTGTCTGTCTAGATTCTTCTTGACCTCTCTATGCAGCATTCTTTCTTTACGGTTAAGGGTCATGACCCTCTCTGGAACTGTTATGAGCTACAATCAAACATGGTAGGTCAGATAATTTCTTTATGACCAGTTTTTACAAAGGAAGGCAGGGAAAGCTACAGTGATAGTCTTAGGCTTTATGGCTGGTTTAGGGGGAAAGGGAGTTCTTATTTCTATGACCTGCCTTGGGAAAAGAGATTCTATTTTCTAGGGCTAGCCTCAGGGATGAATGCAAGGCCAGAGATAGGAGGGCAGGAGAAGGTCAAAGAGAGCATTTCTGAGGGCTTCATTTTGGGATATCATTTTCTAAGCTCCTGCACATGCATGCATGAATATCGGATAGTAAGTACCTGATGATTTCAATAAGTATACTCACCCAACCTGGGTTAAGGGAAAATCATGGTGGAAACGAGATTTTTTAAAGTGATATGGCCACACTATATAAAGCTGATAGTAATATTCTATAAAACATTCAATAGTGTCACCATCTGCGATGGTCAATTTTATGTGTCAACCTGACTTGGCCATAGGGTGCCTACATATTTGGTCAAACATTATTCTGGGTGTTTCTATGAGCATGTTTTTAGATGAGATTCACATTTATTATCAGTAGATCAAATAATGCAGATTGCCCTCCCTAATGTAGGTGGGCCCCATTCAATCAGTTGAAGGCCTAAATATGACAAACGCATTGATCCTCCTTCACATAAAGGAGAATTCTTCCTGCCTGAAAGCCTTTGAACTGGCTCATCAGCTTTTTTCCAGCCTTCAGAGTAGAACTGAAACACTGGCTCTTCCTGAGTCTTGAGCCTGCCAGCCCTTGGACTAGAACTATATCACCAGCTTTCCTGGGTGTCTACCTTGCTGAATCATCCTGCAAATCTTGGAACTTACCAGCCTCCTTAATTATGTGATCCAATTCCTTATAATAAATCTCTCTCTTTATCCATACACACATACAAACACACATGCACACACACATATACATATATACCCTATTGGTTCTGTTTCTCTGGAGTAGTCTAATAAACCATCATATACTGAATCTTAAATGAAGAAATAGTTTAAGCCAGAATGGTATTTATTATGTTCTCATGTTGTTTATTCAATCTCACTAACCTCTCTGATGCCCAGTATCAAGGATTCTTGAGGTTCTCAATAAGTAATATTTGATGATAAAGACCAAAACAGTAATTATGCTGGAAATGGCTTATAAAAAAAATTCTTAGCCTACATCCTTTCTCAGTTATCTTGACTCGGGTACTTAACTAAATTATGATTCATCAAGAAGCTTCATTCTGTTTTAAAAAAAAAATCAATCAATTATCTAAGAAAAATTCTATTTTCTTTTTTAAAAGGTCCATTTTCAAAACACTCATAAAACATATAAGGAACAAATGAAAATCCTAATAGAAAATGGGCAAAGGTTATGAATAAGACATTCACAGAAGAAAACTGCAAAGAGCTGGCTAACAAAACAAAAAAAATGCATAAACTCACTTGTAATTAAAGAAATGCAAAATAAAACCACAAAGAGATCCAATTTTTAACCTATTACACTGGCAAAAATTAAAAATTTCCATTATACCCAGATGTGGGAAAGAAACATTCTCATCACTATTGGTGAGATGTTCTCTAAGACGAATACACAGCACAACCTAGCTAAGTTAAAAATGCACATATCGTTTGGCATAGCTATTCTTCTGTGAGGAACTGATCCTAAATAAAGGTATGCTTCCAAAAGCATGTCAACAGTAGACATGCAGCAATGTTTGTATTAGCAAAAACCAAAACAATCTTCCAACCCCATACAGCCTAAATATTTACCAGAAAGCTAATAGTTAAATAAATGATGGTACACATATGTCATAAATATTAGACAATCATTAAAGAAAATGGATTACACTAAATTTGCTGATATGAAAATAGATCCAAGATATGAGTCAAACAAGGTATAGAATCATTTATGTAAAATTATCCCCTTTGAGTATATTTTTAAAACAATATAAAGAAATATATATGTATATATACACACACACATCTATAATATCTATACTATAGATAAATAGAGACAGCCATGTAGCTCAATAGAGAGATGCATAAACATTGTTCTGGAAATATACACTGGAAACTTATCAATGATTACTTTGGGGAAGGACTAGCTATTGATCAGCAAATGGAGCACCTAATTTTTATAACTTCCTGTGTAGTATTAATATGTAACTATGTGTGTAACTTGTTTTTAAATGCTAATTTTAAAATTTAGGCAGAGAAAATCTTACTCCCACCTGATTCTTTCAAGTAATGCTTAATAATTGAAGAAATTCCTTGAGTTGCCACAAAGTTACAGTCTCCTTCTTTCATCACCATTCCTTCAATAGGTGAGGTTAGAGGCCTCAAAATGCCATGGGCTAACAGTTCATCATAAAAACTGAAATAAATCAATATATATATTTAATGTAATTATATACCATGAATAGCTCTAAAAGACTATATTTTCTTTCAATAATTCTTAGAGGTTATAATTCAAAATCATAGATATCTTCCTATGAATATTTTGTATTAAATAAAATGTATAATTTGTGTTAAATAAAACTTATAATACAAGTGAAGAAGAGAAATGTTTTGAGAATTCATAGGTCTTTTGCTGACATTAGTCAAAGGGCTATTTCCCTGTAAGTACATTTTTGAAGTAAAGTTAATGAAAGCAAACGAATGTATTTAGTATATCAATTTTAAATTTGGTTCAGAAGATTGACCCCCATCACAGCTAGTTGCCTTCTTCCGTAACACCAACATAGTAATTGATATTTATTGAGCCCTTACTATGTTCCATTTATCAGCTAATCTAACCTTCACAGCAACCCTATGACATCATACAACTGCTAAGATTGATTCCACTTCTCGCAACTAACTCACCGTTGGTGCTTTTTGGCATAATGAGGAGTGCAGGTGATGTACTGAGCACCCAAGTCAGCTGTGCACTGAGGATTATGAGGACTGCTGGCTGTAGTCATTCTTCCACCTTGAATTAATCCACAGGAAAATGTCTTACTGCATTAGAATGAGCCTTAGCAATTAATTCAATGCACCTTAGGTTACCCCAAACAGATTACTTCAAAAATATCTTAAGAAACCTTTTTAACTTGAAGTATTTGATAGATTGTGAGATTTTAGAAGAAAAGGAGTCATGAACAATGTAAAAGTGTCCAGCACCATTATAGCGCACATATTTAGTAATAGGTGTCAGTGAATGGATAAAACTAAAAATGATGAATGAAATGTCAGAATAAATGAGTCAGCTAATGCTCTTTCATTCATGCAGTCAATCTTCATCAAAATGACAGGATTCTGCAAACTAGATCTTCAGAAAGTCTTGGTCTGTAATCACTTTGGGAGTCTCATAATCTGCAGAAAGCTGCAAAGCCAACAGACAGACCAAGGCAAAAATCTATTTATTAGGGACAGCAGTAGGCCCAAGCTTTGCAAACTCGGGTCGGGGCCCCTCCCACGCTGCTCTCTCAGGTCTCCCTCTGTAGAGCGCGGAGTACTCCTGCCCCGCCCCCACCCTCGCCCCTTCTTGGGCCTTTTCCCGGGCGGCGGAAGTCCCCGATCACGTGACGAGGCGCGCAGCTGAGCGCATGGGCCGGGTTACACGGCCTCTCAGGGAGCGGAGGATCTAGCGTTGTCGCCTTAGACTTTCTCGGATGCAGGCCCACACCACCTCAGCAGCCCGGCCGGCTGGCCTCTTTTCCCAGGTTTCGGCGTTTAGACAACTCACCTGAGTCTTCAGCCTTGTCCCACACAGCAAGGTACAAGGGACGGGACGTCTGCCTCCTCAGCAGCGCAGCGCACAAGCTTCCTGTCACCCCGGCGCCCACGATCAGCACCCGCGCCATGGCGGTAGGGAGCCGCGATCCGTGCTGAGTCTCCGCGGCGGGGCGGACCGGCCCGGGCTTTGTGGAAAGATGGCCGGACCGGCGCTAGCGCTCTTTGGTTCCGTGCTCCCTTCGCCGACCTGGGCCCTGAGCTGTCCCTCCGGCCGGCCTGCAGGGGGCGGAGAGGAGGCGGTCGGAGCTGAGAGGCCCCTCGGTCCTTGAAGAGTAAACCTGGGGCTGCGGAGAATCGGGGCTGTCTTGTCTCCTCGCTTTGGGGGCCGGGCGCATCCAGAGAAGTTCCGCACTCTGGGCTGCCCGTCGCCGAGAAAAGCCTGGAAATGGTGTGGACTATTGTTGGGAGAACCCGCCTCGCCACATAGCTGACGTTGACCACAGCAGAGAACCAACCTACCCTATCTACTATGATAACTCTCATGCCCGTTGGGATTTTTGCTATTTTACTATTCTAGATTTGAAAGTGGGAAGAAGAAACACCAGCGATACCACGGGCAACCTTTCCCCTAATGCTTGAATGGCCACTATTAGCAAAATAGACACATCTTTTGGAATCTGGGAGACATTTTTCTTAGACCCGGGACTTTGTGTAACCTTCCTGAACCTCAATTTCTCCATCTGGGAAATGGGAACAATAACGTATACCTTTCAAACTTGTGAAGATTAAAGACAACGGTTGATTCATCAGAAAATTCCAAATTACTCTTCAATAAGTTCTATGTCAGAACGCATTCCGTATGTTCTAAGGAATATAAAGATGAACAAGAGAAGGATTGGTGCCATTCCCATTGTTTTTTTCCCCCTCCTAACATTGTACTGGAAGTTCTCAATGAAACAACAAAAGGCAATGAGAATACTGAGCTATTAAAAAATAAATAAGTTACACTGACTTGCAGATAAATTATTACCTGGAAAACTAAGAAACTGAACAAGTATCAGAATCAATAAGAAAATTGACAATGGTAGCCAATTATAATGGAAACATTTAAAAATCAGAATATTTACTTCATGTCCCCATCATGAAAAAAAAATACCATGCATCAAATGGGTGATGAATTAATACTAGATATATCTAATGAAAGAACTAGAAGAAAATGTAGGCGGGCATATATGACTAAGAAGACATTGTTAAGCATAAAAATGAAAGATGGAACTGAACAGAAAAACAATACATAATCATTTACAACTTGTGTGTTACAAAATACACAAAACAAAATACGAATAGTAAATTTCTGAAAGGTGTATGAAAGATTAAAGTTAATATCATTTAAAAACATTATTCAAAGTCTTAAATACACAAATGACAAAAGCCAAAAGGAAAATGTGTATATATTGGATAGAGTTCTTGAATAAAAAGAAATACATAGGTCCAATAAGCATGTGTTTAATTTTTTATATTCAAATAGAAATTAAAATGTGGTACTATTTTTCATTTGTTGAGTTTTTTGTTTTTTCTTTCTTGAGACAGCGTCTTGTGTCACCCAGGCAAGAGTGCAGTGGCATGATCAGGGCTCACTGCAGCCTTGACCTCTTAGGCTCAAGCGATTCTCCTGCCTCAGCCACCTGAGTAGCTGGGACTACAGGTGCCCACCACCACGCCTGGCTAATTGTGTGTGTGTGTGTGTACTTTATGTAGAGATAAGGTTTTGCTATGTCCCCCAGGTTAGGAATTACTTTTGTAAATGTAAAAATGTCTTTATTTTCAGGGATACAGCAAAATACACAATGGTATATTACTGATGGAAGTGTTCCAGACAAATTTTTCATAATACAGTCTGATACTGTGTCAAAAGCCTTAAAAATATGCAGTTTAAAGCAACATTTATCTTGCAAAAATAGTGTACAATTATACATTCAAGTTTATAATTTTTCGGAAATTAAAAGTTCAGATTTCTCTGAAATTAAAAGCTTAATGTGATCACAGCCATAGCCCTAAAATCTCAAAATCGTCAATCTGGAAAGGACATTTGCAGTAATCTATTTCAACTGCCCTCTGCACCATTTTATACATGTTAATACAAACAATAAGTTGAAGTGAGTTTGCCCAAGGTTACCTATCATCTCAATGGTGAAGCAAGGGCAGGCCTTCATGGTCTTCTGAGTTTGCTCTCCTGCTCTTTTCCATCCTTTCCAGCTTCCTCATTTCTATTAATAATTTGATCATCATGGACAATGAGACTTGAAACTTCATAATTATCTTCAATAGTTTCTTTTTTCTCATCCTTGATACCTATCAGTCCTCAGGTCTTTTTGACCATTTCTCTATTGTCTCTTGAATCATCCAGTCACATCAGATTGTACAACAGAAAAATTACTCAAATTCCATTTCCACCAGCAATGGTGGAAAACAGTGAACAGAATATGGTCAAGTCAGAACTTCTTCTTCACTGCACTCTGCCCACTGTGAACATTTAACATTTCAAAGAGTAATTGCCAAAAAAATGAATTCACTACTTCAGTTCAAGCCATCAGGTTTTTTCTGTTTTTTTTTTTTTTTTTTTAAGCCAGTCAAATTTAGCAGTGGAGGGCTGTATACCAACTTTAGTGACACTAATGCTAATAAATTCTGATAACCCACTACCATCAGACCAGTTCAAGCCATCAGTTCTTACTTGAATTATTACTGTAGCTTTCTAACTAGTCTTCCTACTTCCCAGTTCTGCACCCAGCTTCTAGAAAAGTCATTACCATCCTCAAAAACTTTCTGTAGCTCTCAGTTTCATACAGAATTAAGTTCCACTGCATTAACTTGGCATAAAAAATATTCAATATATTATTCTCATCCTACAGTTATCACTTTTGTACCTTCATTTGTTCTGCGCTATGGCTAAACTGAATTTCTTTCTTTTCCTTGAACACATCCTCAGATTTTCCACTTATCTATGGCAGAAGAAAACCTTATGCTGTTCTCTGTATATACAGCATCCTTTATGACTTGCATCTCCTGTAGTTGTGAATTCTCATTAATACTTCACTGTCTTTTTGCTTTCTCCCTATGATCATATGCTCTTTCAAAAACAGTTATCCAGAATTTTGGATTGCTATGGTCATCAAATGGAAGTAACCATAGCGGTTTGCAATTTCTCATTACACCCCAACCTCCAGAATGGGTTACACCTGATTTCACAGTTAAGCGAGTAATGGGTCCTTGGTTGACTACTTAGCAGTAGTACAGCTTTCTGGAAAGGTAAGAATGACTAGATGACCTAGAGAAAATTAGGATTGCAAGATAGGTGAGACAGTCCCCATGTCTAATATTTATTTTTCCTAATCACCATGACCTTTTCCCTTGACTTTTTTCCTATTCCTGATATTTTCAAGGCTGACTCCTTGAATGACTTCATTCAAATCAGCTTAAAAGTCACCTAAAAGAGGTCTTCTCTAACCACTTGACCTGAAATAGCCACCCAGTGACTCCCTATTCCATTACATGACGGAAAAATGAATGCTTTATTTTCTTCATCTCAATCCCTTTTAGAAGTAATCTCACTTTTTTACCTATTTACTTATTTATTATTTATTGTTTTTCTCCTACTAGAATTTAAGCACCAAGAGGATAGAAATTTTGTCATATTCAATACAGTTTCCCTGGCAACTAGAATCAAATTTAGAATTCTCAGAGACTATGAGAGTTCACTATCTGTTTGCTAGAAGATATACAAGACTTTTGAGGATAATACTTAAATCAAGATAGGCCATATGGTAATTCAGTTGGATAATGATCAGTGACGTTGAGCTTTTTTTCATATGTTCGTTGGCCACGCAAATGTCTTCTTTTGAGACCTAACAATACTTTTAAGACTGTTGATTCTATATTTGAACTCCTTTAAGTCATTATAGACTGCATAGTCACTACTTGTTACTGTTATTACAATAACTGCCAGACAGAAAAATAAATCTACTTCAGACTTTTAGGGAAGTTTCATATCTTAATAATTTTAATTGCTTTTTAATGGACACTAGCGGGAAACTATCACTGACAACTTCTGTAGTGGTTTTCTCATTTTTGTCAAGATGTGAATGTATTTGGATTAATGTATGGGAAAGAGGCTTGAAAAAATAGGAAGCTGAATTTAATATTGTCTTGAGCTAAATGTTCTATTTATTTTGTTGTTTAGTATAATATGCTTTTTCTTAGCTTTCCTATGGCTCTGCTTAGCAACTTTTGCTAAAAGAAACACAATATATGATTGACTACTTTGAAGACACATACATTGGACACTTAAAATCAACAAAAGCAGAAAGGTATGATATAATATTTTTCATTGTTGTGTGTTGTACCTAGAGTCAAACTAATCATTTTAATGGCAGAAGTTAAAGAAACATAATTCTCAAGTCATCTTTTAGGAAATTCTATTTAATATTACAGATATTTGATATCTTCATATTTTGTTTAAGTACTTTTGCTAAATGGGTGACAGCTTTTAAAAATCATTATTTAAAGTTCTGGCAACCTCCAGTTTTAGTGCTATGGTACAAAACTGCACTTTTTTACACACTTTCATCTTTGACTGCCTTATGAAAGTTTGCCTCTCAGCAGAGCAAAGCACCAGTGATTTGCTCCATGGAATAATATCTCACCAGGTAGCCAGCATGGATGGAAAATTATGGCAAGTAACTTAAAGTGAAGTAATAATGATTACCTGCTCCATTAGGTACAAGGTTTACAGGCCAAGGTAATATTTTAATCTAGTAGTGGTGATTACTTCTATGATATCTTGCATGAACTTAATAAATAGTAAACCATTTTATCCAAATTATTATTTCAACATGTAAGTATTAGAAAAATTATTGTTGAGATAGTTTACGTTATCCTTTTTTGTAAACCTTCAAAATCCAGAGTGTATTTTACATGTATAAAAGATCTTAATTCTGGAGCTAAATTTGTATTAGACACACTTGAGGTGTTTTTGGATTTCATAAAATTTACATCTACAACAGTAGTTTCACATACTTAATTGTTTGAAACATATATAAAAGTTTCAGTAACTGAATTGACTATCAATAAATCATTTTCTCTTATATTTGCATGTACTATGACAAAATTATTTATCTTTTTTAGAAAAATTGATTAGACTTTGAAGTAAAAATGTATCAACCTAAAAACTCTATTTCTTCAAGTTAAGTATATTTAAATAGCTCATGTCAACTTAAAATTATTAATATCAAATTCAAGTTTGAGTTGCAAAGCAACTCAATTTATTAATATCAACTATTTTTCTTGTAGTTTTGTAGCCAATTTATATAAATGCTGCTGTTTAGAATTAAAATCTGCATATTGATTCATGTTAGAAAAATGTGTACATCATTATTATTGAATTGCATTATGGAAAGTTTTCATTTCAACGTAAAGTCTAGTAGCTGTTTATTAAGGTAATAAATGAGCTTTTCCATTCAGCATGATATGGATGAAAAAACATGTCATCCTGCCATTTTCTTGTTTTCAGTTATGGGATATTTGACAAGTATTGCTTTTGTTTCAAGACAGTCTTGAATTGGGATTAACAATACAGAAAGTCTTATAAAAATTTAAAGTTGTATTTAACAGAAAAATATTTTACACTGCTTTAGCTTTCATATTAAAATTAATTTAACTAAAATAAAATATTTAGTTTCTCACTGGCCACATTTCAAGTGCTCAATGGCCATATTCTAGACTTTGGTGAACTTTTTCACTAGTTGCTTTGTGTGGTTGATGAGTCATTGCAAATAATAAGGTTAATTTCATTCAGTTAATTTCATTTCATTTCCCATTGGTGGTTATTAGGCATACCACAACTATATGTCAAAGGCTTATACTTCTGTGTTTCCTTTGTATAAAAATATTAAAATTTGGGTAAATATTTGAGGCTATAAAATTTGGGCAGTCATAACCTACATGCCTGGAACAGTCCAGAGTATGCCTATTTTCCCAAGATAATTATCAATAGAATTTTATTTTAAAAGATATCTTGTTTCAGATGATAGTCTATACATTCCTTCTAGAAATAATGCAAAGCATTTTAAAACCTCAGCTAGAAAGCAAGCAGTGTGTAGTAATACATATAGTTAACACATGTACAGACAGAGAACGTATTCCTTCCCAAGCTATTTCCATATACTTATCTGAGACAGCCCATGAGGACAGAGGACTGAGTAGACTTGCTGCCTGCTGAGCACTTTTCCAAGAATACAACCAAAGAGGAATATCTAAATGTGATTCCAAATGTTTTAAAGTTTTTCTACGTGCAGTTAAATTAGCAGCTCTTGGTCTTCTCTGTGGTAGAAGATATTGGTAATGCTGTTTTAAACTTTGCTGTTGCCTTCAATGAAAACCACAGATATTATACCAAATATAAATACTTGGACCAAAGGAGAGAAGTGCAGCTTCTGTAAATTAAAGTTTTAAGTTAGAAAGTGTTTTTTAAAAAATGAATACACTTTAAAACTTTCAGAGCTACATATTTTTTTTTCAAGTTATCAGTGCACTGGAAACTGGACTAATAAATGTATAAGAAAGACATATCAATTATGTGCATGTAAATTATGTCCCTAAATTGCTTGTAATTTGTTCTCTTGAATAAGGAGGATTGTTACATATTAATGTCAGCTATATGACAGGCATTACACTGATAACATCATATCACATTGATCAAATTTAAGTTTTATAACAATCCTGAGAAGTAGGTATTAGTTGCATTTTGTAGGCAGGGAAACTGATGATCAGAGAGGTTAAGTAATCTGCTTTCAGTCACCTAGCTAGTGAGTGGCGAAGGTAGGGGTCTTATAATCCTTGGATTGTATCCTTCTAGATATAGTGGTTGGCTTATTATACAAGGCTCATAAGATTAGTAAGTCATGCTTTTTGGGGGAGAATCTGGATGGCAGCCTCTGTGGGTCCCTGGTTTATTGTTTTAAGAAAAAACTTAAGAGTTCTGCCTTCATAGAATTTAGGAGATTCAAAAATCACCAATCTGTAAAAAAAATAAAATGAGTTGCTGAATGAAAGTTATCCAAGCTTCCAAATCTACCCTTTCTTTTAATTTGTAATACATGATAAAGCTCTCAGAATTGGGCTGAATAATACTATAATGGAGACTTCTGAGAGTGAATTTATCCACAAAATAGGGTAGCCAGAAAAGCATGGACTTTGAAATTAAGCAGTCCTGAATCTGAATTCTGACTGCCAGTTATACATTGTATGGTTTTAGCCAAGTTATTTAATTCTTCGAAGCCTCTGTTTCCTCACCTGAAAACAGTAATATTTCCTACCTCACAGAATTATTTGCTGCAGTTTTATAAATGGTATAATTTGCTGCAATTTTAACTGTATAAACATCTTCCTTTTATATATAGGTCCCAAATGTGGTATCTTTTCACAATGATGTATTTTATCCGAATTCTTCGAATTACCCATGGTGTCTTTCAAAATCAAAGATCTGCAAACCCTGAAGCAGATATGAATATTGTAAGTTGTTAGAAAATAAATCTGTACTGCCAAAATAACAGAGAATGCTACTCTTCAAATTTGGAATTTTAATTTAATAGATTTACAGTCAAATGTACATATCTATATTCACATTCTATATGTTGTTTCTCATCTGCTATTCTATAGCTTAGTTTCTCCTTCAGCCTTATTCTATCTTTGTAATGAAAAATGTGTAAATATATTCATACCTTCACATATTTGAAATATATATTCACATATATGAGGGTATGAATATATACCTCCTTCTCTATATATTTACATATATACAAATTTCAGATATAAGATTAGATATACACATAGACATGCAAACATTTATGGATGCATGTATATTTTTAAATTGTGTATAGGTGGGTAGGTAAAAGTATGAGAGACTAGTAGTTAAAAAAGAAAATATTCTTGAGATATCTCTTTGAGGGTGGGGGTTTATTTGTTTGTTTGTTTGTTTTATTCTTTCAATCCCTAGTATATAAAACTGCTGCTCAGTAGGTGTTTACAAATATTTATTAACTGAATGAATCAGCAAATTAGTGAAAATAAAAATAGATAGGCCTGAGGTTGAGAGAGAACACCAAGGTTCATTATCACATAATGCGTTAGAAATGGCAAACCATTCAACTTTATTTGATAACAATTTTATGCTAAAAGATTTGCTTTTTCTTTATCTAGAGCCAGATTATTTCCTACTGGGGCTACCCTGATGAAGAATATGATATTGTAACCGAAGATGGTTATATCCTTGGCCTTTATAGAATTCCTTATGGGAGGACAGACAATAATAAAAATCTAGGTAATATTCAATTGAAGATGGATTGGTGACCATCTAGGGCCTGAAGTTCTTAATTGTTCTAATTGATGGAGAATGTAGGACAAGAAAAGCACCTTAAGATTAAGTGAATACTCAACTTCCCATGTGTCTTCCCACATGCCACAAGAAGAGACACGCAAGAAGATACATTGGCCTTCTGGTCACAGAGAGGTTGTGATGGAACACAAGCTGTTCTTCCCAGGTTTCTTTTGTGGATCACTTGGCTCTTACATGTTGATTCTCTAGAATTTTCTTTTTCTGATGAGAAATTAGAAATGCTGTGAAACACAATAACATTATTATGCTCTAGATTTTGAAGAAAGGCTGGTGCAAATTTCCTTCTTCGTCTTTGTCATTCTCTCCGCTAGAAACAGCAGAGAGATGAGGTTGGTAGCAGCCTCAGGGCTCTTTATTCCAACAGTAAGTACATTTGAATCATTAGAGTGTGGTGAAAAATGCACTGGAATTTGTTAGGAGATCTGGGGTATAATCCTAGATCTGCCACTCACTAGTAGAATATGTAATGGATTACTTTTGCTTATTCATATAATTACCCAAATAAAAGCCAAGTATTTTCTTTTCTCCTTAGCTTTTCTTCCTGAAAGTATGTTTCTTTCAGAAGGAAACAGAATGTGAAAAAAATAGAATGTTTCTTATATTATAGGGCATCCTCTCAAGTTATTTTGAATATTAAAGTACACTTCAGAGAGGATATTAATTTAAAATGACCTTAATTAACATAATTTTGCATATTTATAAAGGTTACACCCAGTAGCAGAAAATCTTAACATAGATTTTATATAATAATATTATTTATCCCCCAAGCTAAGACCTCATTTTGCAAGTACTGTATTAAAGATTTAAAGATAATTTTAAAACACAGCAAGTGCCTTAGAGTGCTCTAAAGGCAGAGTCTGAGAGAGGGGTTCAGGTACATGTGACTGATTGGTGAAATACTGTCAGGAGGCAGTAACGTGGAAATTAGGATAAAGTAGGGTAAGGAGTTAAGGAGTAATATAATATGACTCAGCTTGGGGCTAGCTAAAAAATGATCTCAGAGAAGTTCAAGGTTCCCATAAAAATTACACTACAGAGGTGGTTCCACCTTGAGATTAGAGAGCCAGCTTTTTGTGTTCCTATGTCAGTTAATCATTGCCTGAAGGCTACCCCTAGAAGGAGGTGTGATCTCTTAGGTGAGGCAGTTCCAATTTGGCCGAGAAAGGAGCAATAGTAAGCCCTTCAAAAGCAATACTAGGGCCATAACTAGTATTCATAAATGTCCTCCTCCACCATCCATTCTAGGTTTCTCTACTCTACCTCTTAGCTAGCTTGCCTGATGAGCAATAGGAAACCCTTAAAAAGCAACTGAAGGCCGTAACTTGTACTCATAAACGTCCTCATCCATAATCTATTCTAGCTTTCTCTACCTCTCAGCTAGCCTGCCTGATAGGGTAAGCTAGGCCCTCATCCCTAGGGGCTAACATATTCATATCAGATGATGGTTGTACTTGTTCGTGTACAGTTAAAACTGGGCATAGAAGTAGGAAAAGATGACCCAGTGGATCACCTGAAGAGCAAATGTATTTCTCCCTTTCCTCATTTTGTATCAGCAGACCTACTTTCTTATGATGATAAGGGTCAATGAACTTCCTGGTCTTCAGTAATGAAGAGCCCACAGTGACCAGGCAGTAGTCATAGCTTTAAGTTTGTTAGGATGCTCACAGTGCCTTGGTGGTAGCATTTTCTCTCTGGAGACCAGGGCCTCTAGAGATGCAGAGGCTGAAACTGTGAGAACAGATTCCTAAGTGGGTTCCTAGGAGTGATGGCAAGCTCTTGTTCCTCAGACTCCTGTGTTCTACTTATTGGGTTATCACAAATATATTCTCACCATTTTTAAAAGATGTACAATAATTCCTGAAGGATAGTGCCCATGCTTACAGGATGTCATCTCTCAGCTGGATTTTTCCTGGCTGGCTTTTACTGAGCATTCAAGGGCTTGTTTCATTTTTCTATCAGGTTGGCAGCCTCTTGATGGGAGTTATATGGTAGGACCAGTGAATACCGTGACCATGTGCCAATGATTTGTCAACTTTGCTATGTAATTGATCCCTTATTTAAAATGTATTACTTAAAATGTGTATGAGTGCTCGAATTACTATAAAATGTTTGATTATTCTCTCTCACTAAAATGTATATATTTAAGTGTGATGTGACCTAATTGCTCACTTGGTTATTTGAAAGACAACCGTTAGTGAACTGTATTAAACAGCTCTGTCATACAATGGGATTAAATCTTAGTAACTTACCCTACTTATGAAAAGAATCTTTAAAAACTTTAAACTATCATGTACTAAAAGTTTGAATTTCATATAAGAGATTTTCATATAGATAACCACAAAATTTATAAAGAATTTTCTACATTTTTTTTTCAGCTCAGAGGGTTGTTGTATACTTGCAACATGGTTTGCTTACATCTGCCAGCAGCTGGATTTCCAATCTTCCCAACAATAGTCTGGGCTTCATTCTGGCAGATGCTGGTTATGATGTGTGGATGGGAAATAGCAGAGGAAATACCTGGTCCAGGAAACACTTGTACCTGGAAACGAATTCCAAAGAATTCTGGGCTTTCAGGTACAAATAAAATGAAGTAACATTTCATTTTATAAGTGTATACAAATTTTTCATTTTGAATGAAATAAAATAAAATTTAGGTCTTATTCTTTTCACAATTTAGGACTTTCCATAGACCATTAAAATTTATGTGAATTTTGGCTTGAAAGTTAGAGTACTTGTGTGATTTTGAGTTTGTTACTTATGTTTCAGCAATAATCTTTATTTCTTACTTAGTACCTTACTGACCAACCCTATCCTTCCTTTGACTACTCTTCTACTCTATAACTCATATATTTTGTCTACCCTATTCTATTTTTCATATACAAACACCCTCTTTATAAGACTGCCTTGTGATTTTATTTCCTTGACTTTGAGTTCCCACAGAAGTCTCTATTTAGAAGATAATTATACCATATAACTTCCTGATTAATAACAAAAGACAGTAGAAAATTGCCTTTATTCATTTACCTATTCATTATTTTCAAATATTAACATAACATTAGTAGAAAGTGCTATTTTTATTTTCCTCTTTCTTTTGTAGTTTTGACGAGATGGCAAAATATGACCTTCCAGCCTCCATTGATTTCATTGTGAAGCAAACCAGACAAGAGGAAATATTTTATGTAGGCCATTCACAGGGTACTACTATTGGTATGCCAAGAAAGATTATTGCTAATATCCCTTAATTTCTTTGTTCAGGTTATGCATATACTTGTTAAAGTTGTAGATAAGCTTCTAGACCTGTAAGTAAAACAAACACTGTGAGACAAACATAGTATAGCAGAATGCCCTGGAATCTTACATGCTGCTTTGATCCCACACGGAGGCTTCTCTAGTCACAAGGAATTCACTGTAAAGACAAGGTTGGTTGTGGTTTTGTTTGTTTCAAATTGTATAAAAGTTGGATATCTATGTTATTTAAGATCAAAGTGAGATTGCCATTATTATGTGTTCTACAAATAGAACTTTCATATTATTTTTCCTTTCAAAAATGTAGCATAGGATTTTATGAGTGGAAAAGATGAAAACCTATGTATGTTTTTGCATTTAGGACTGATCAAACTTAAGAAATGCACAAAAATCAGGGAATTCTTTCTATATTTAAACATGACTAGAAAAGAACTTTAATCAGAACTCTAATGCCTGTCTAATATATAACAACTTTACTTTCAGAAATAAATTACCTATGACCTAACATAATTCTCTTGCATGGTACTATAAACCTCTTTACTCATGTTATTCTACTTTACAGGGAGAAAAAGCCATCTTATAATAGAAGCTAATATTAAGTAAATCGTTTCTAAGCTGAAGACTGTAATTTTCTTATAGAAATAATCCACTTCCTACTACAAAAAGCATGTTGAGTAACAATCTAATCCCATTTTCTACAGATCTTTTCTCTGACATGTATTAACCATATATGTGACTTTTAGTCCAAATTCTCATCAACTATTCAATTATCTAAAACCAGGAATGCCTGAAAATGTAGAAATAAGAAAAAAAAATGAGTAATGAGTGTCGGAGCTTGTTGACTTATCACATGATATATAATTCTTTGGTTGTTTGGCTTCTCAGAACCTGACCTAAGTAAATAAATAATTAATAAATAAATAATCTATCAGAATATTGACGTGTAAGTAGATAGCTTGATAAGATGGCAAAGGGAAAAATGACTATTTTCACATTAATGCCTCAAAACTACCAATAAAATAAGATGCTTAGTATCCTCTGTATAAGATGATAAGGAATTTTAAAATATATTGAAGATAAATGTTAAAACAATGGGACATTTATTGAGCCTGTCACCTAAAGTGTAAAATTCACCTGTCTGAAAATTCACATATTTCATTTTCACCTTTGCAAGTTATAAAAAATGTTCAGTATTGCTCCTGATTTTTAAACTGTGGTGTTACATGTCTGATTTATTGCTAAAGTATCATTCTTTATGGTCTATACATTGTAGAAACCTGAATTATCTGCATTATATTATGACCAATATATTAAAATATACTGGGTGATTTAAAAATGTTTGATAGGTGAATTAAGAAATAGTTAATTGTTCAGAAACTATTTTTGAACTTACTCTTATTCTCCTTGGTGTCATCTCTTACATGCTAGTAATTGCTTAAGAATAGCTTACTAATTTATATCTTATTTTATTTTAGGTTTCATAACATTTTCTACTATACCAAAGATAGCTGAAAGAATCAAAATATTTTTTGCCTTAGCACCAGTTTTTTCCACAAAGTACTTAAAAAGTCCTTTAGTTAGAATGACATATAAATGGAAGTCAATAGTCAAGGTATGTTCTACCTTTATTTATGTCATTGATAACCCAAAGTGATAATGGTATGCTTTCAAATAAGAGATCTTGACTATATTTAGACAACCACAAGTATGAATTGAAATTTTTGGTTTCATTTACACTAGATTCTTGCCTTTGTTTCTACAAAGGAATACAATTTTACTTATTATAACTTTAGAACCTCACTGTAAGAGGAAATCCAGTGGCCAAACCACCCTGCTTCCAAGTTTTTTCCTTTATTTGAAATTTTCAAACTACTGTGAGATAATTTGTTTGGTTTTATACATAGTGAATTACGATAACATTTCTTTAGTACTTATTGTGGTCATCCAAATGTGGATAAAATAAATTTATTTTACAGGCTTTTTTTGGCAACAAAGACTTCTTGCCTAAAACCTCATTTAAAAAATTCGTTGGTTCAAAGCTGTGTCCACTACAGATTTTTGATAAGATTTGCCTCAATATCTTGTTTATGATGTTTGGATATGACTCAAAAAACTTAAATATGGTAAGAACAAGTTGAATTTGAAATATGTATATTTTCCAATATTTGAAAAGTGTAATAATAATAGTGCTTGCGTTATACCTTGTGTCATTTTGTGGTTCATCCACATACACTAGTAGTCAGATTCTTAGCCTATCTGATTTTATGACTATACCAACATTGTACAACTAACTTGCATTAACATGCTAGGATTGTTTTACTTGCATATTTGTCTTGTTGTCTGTAAATATTCGAGAGCAGCTGATGTGATGGGTATCTTTATTGACCTTTGCTACTGGGTATTAGTTTCCTGAGACTTCTAAGATTTAGTCCTCTTCTATTCAGTTGTTTCCGGTAACTCCATAACTCCTCCTGCTGATTCCTAATACTCCTTCCCATCCTTGTTGATCCTTCCATAATTAGAATTAGTGCCTGCCAATTATCTTTAAGTTTCTAGCTTTTATCAATACTCTTGGAGTGGGAAACCATTGTGGTACTCAAGGTACTATTACCAAAACCTTTGGATTGATTGTGTATAGGTTCTCTTAAGGATATAGGCATTCATTCTAAGCATTTCTCATCACATTATTTAAAGATGCAGATTTGGCAGAAGCAAATATGCCATTTGGACTAGAGGTTAGTTCTTGTACCTGGACCTTTTAAGAGCTTCTCAAAGAGAGCCAATATAGACATTCAAAGAAAGAGAGGTATTCTCTTAATTCCCAAACACACTTTTATGCCACAAGGACATGTTTGTTGACTTTGTTGATTTTGTTCAACCTTATCTTATTTTCAGAATGCTCTAAGAAACTCAGTTCTCATCTTTTCCACCCATAAAGGTATGAGCAATGTACCTTCTGCCAGAGAAGGCAAAAAGGATTACTTCCGTATTTCCTCTTTTTCATATTTTTCCGTTCATCTAGTGCTAAGCACCTACTATGGGAGGCCTGGAAGAATCATAAATACAATGTTTATTTTTACTTATCCATTCATTCTATGTTTTAGGTAGTATATTTGGCCAATTCTATATTTTTTGTAATTATAATGTGATGTCTCTGAGAACTCTTTTTTTGTGTGTAAATTATTAGAAAAGCTTATACTCTGGTTTTCTAGCCTTCAAAACTGTGGCATTTCTTCTGCAACAGAAGTTGACAGTGTTGTAGATTGTAATATGACTGTGTCTTAATTTAACTGGAATTGTAGGAAGTTGGAAGTAGAAAATTTTCACGCACAGTGTGTTTGGAAATAGTTAATTGTGAAACTGTGGTTCAGCTTGAATCAGTCTCTTGAGCCTAGCAAGATCTGTGGAGGAAGTAGGGTCTGGCTTAAAATTGTTTGCTTAGAGCCAGTATGAAAAACCAAAAAAGAATCTGGTAGTTTGTAAAAAGGAAAACCAACCAGAGAATTGAAAGCAAGTTGTGAGAACTGAAAGCAAGTCATGATGCAAGGAAAAACAGATGACAAAAATGCTCACAATGTGACTTGGAAAATGTATCCTCAAACAACCAAAGTTTTGACCTTGTCCAGGTGTTATGATTTTTTGATGATGATTTACAAAAAAAAATTCTAACTCTTATGAGGGGAAATGAGCCTGAGATATCTGAGTACAGCTGTCAAGGGTGCGTGGTTATTATTTAGGTCCCTTTCAGGGAATGGATTCCTTCTTATCTTTCTGATAAAGGTGAAGTAGAGACTCTGGTAAACATTTCAGATTGCTCACAGATAGGCCTGACAGGCGTTTATGAAAGCTACTGTGCACTTCTTCATATGGAAGGATGAACAGAACAATGCAATTTAGGTTGTATAAGCCTCTGACCTACATTAAGGTAAACAGTAGTGACCCATGATGGAAGGAGTATCTGGAGTGTACCAGAAAACTAAGCATTATATTGGAGCTTATTTCAAACACAGAGAATAATTATAATTAGAGGACATAATAAATATCTGAGTTTTAATTACAAAATGTTTCTGTTAAAAATTTCTGTACAGGCTATTTAACATTGTTCAGTCAGAACTTTATTTTTGACAGTTTCAAGTAGCCTGAATGGCAATGAAAACAAAAGACATTTTCTCTTTTTTATTGAGGTACAATTGACAAATAAATACATTGTGAAATAATTGCCACAATCAAGTTATTAACACATCTGTCACCTCACATAGTCACATTTTTGGTGAGAATGCTTAAGATCTATTCTCTCAGCATATTTCAAGCATACAGTACAGTATTATTAACTAGTCACCATGCTGTACATTAGGTCTGAAAATGTATTTACTATATAACTGAAAGTTTATACTCTTTGACCACCATGTCCCCATTTTTCCCACCTGCAAGACCCTAGCAATCATCATTTTACTCTGTTTCTATGAGTTCATCCTTTTATTTATTTATTTAATATTCTACATAGAGTGATATCATAGAGTATTTGTCTCTCTCTATTTGGCTTATTTAACTTACTAATGCCTTCCAGGTTCATCTATGCTGTCACAAATGGCAGAATTTTTTTTCTATGGTTGATTAATATTCTACGTATATATATGTGTGTATATGTGTGTATATGTGTACACATACATACATATATATGTACATATATACGTATATATATATACATACATGTACATACACGTATATATGTATATATATACGTACACATATACACACATATATGTGTATTAACAATATTTTCAAATCCATTTTGACAGTCTTTGCCTTTTAATTGGATTATGGTATTTAGTAAATTTGTTTTTATATAATTATTAAGATTAGATTTATGGCTATCATCTTGCTATATGCTTTTGATTTGTCCTATCTGGTGTTCTTTTTATTTCACATTTCTTGACTACTTTTGTGCTTCTGAAATACTTTTTAATATTTTATTTTATCTTATTTTGTTACAGCTTTAAAAATATTCTTTATTATTCTCTTAGAAATTATAAAATGTATCATGTATTATTACTTACATTAAATTTGTGTTTATATCCACATCCTAAATAATGCAAACACTTTATACCAGTTTAACTGGGATTCACCATTTGGGATACAGTGAGCTTCTTTCATCAAATTTAAACCTTCTCAGCCATTAATATTTCAATTATTTTTTTTCTTTCAAAATATTGGACCACCTGACAGTGGCCAACATCTTTCCTTGCTCTATTTTTTTTGTGTGTGTGCTTAAGTTTGAATATTTTATATAGGTTTGAATTTGAGTTCAAAAATCCTGTCTTTTGCTGTGTATAGTCTGCTTTTAAATCCATCTAATAAATTTTAACGTTTATATATTATATTTTTATTTTGAGTGTCCATTTGACTATAAAATAAATTCTAATTATCTGTTAAAATATTCTTCCTTTATGACCATTTTAAACTTTAAAAAATATTTTATTTAACATATTAATCATACTTTATTTTAAAGCTTTTGCTAACTCTAATGTTTGCAGCATCTCTGCATCTGCTTTTGCTGATTATTTTATGTCCTTATTGTTGGCTATGTTTTCCTGTTTCACTCTGTGACTAGGATTGAATGCAGGGTACTGGGAATAGTATGCTGCACATTCTCTTGGTTAAATTACTGTCTTAGTGCATTTTGTATTGCTATAATAGAATACCCAAGACTGGGTTATTTATAATGAACAGAAATGTATTGGTTCACACTTCTGGAGGCTGGGAAGTCCAAGATCAAGGCACTGACATCTGGCAATGACCTTCTTGCTGTGCCACCACATGATGAAAGGTGTAGGGCAAAGAAGCAACAATGAAGCAAAAGGGAACCAAACTCACCCTTTTATTTTATTTTATTTTTTATTTTTTTTTGAGATGGAGTTTCCCTCTGTCACCCAAGCTGGAGTGCAGTGGTGCGATCTCAGCTCACTGCAACTTCTGTCTCCCGGGTTCAAGCAATTCTCCTGTCTCAGCCTCCTGAGTAGCTGGGACTTCCGATGCATGCCACCATGCCCGGCTAATTTTTGTATTTTTAGTAGAGATGGGGTTCACCATATTGGTCAGGCTGGTCTCAAACTCCTGACATCAGGTGATCCACCCACCTCGGCTTCCCAAACTGCTGGGATTACAGGTGTGAGCCACTATCCCCAGCCTCAAACACACCCTTTTATAATGGCATTAATCCCATCCATGAGGGCAGAGCCTTTATGGCTCAATCACCTCCCAAAGATCCCACCACCTAACACCACCACAATGGCAACCAGCAGGAGTTTAGGAGGGAGCAAACATTCAAACCATGGCAGTTACCCTTTCAAGAGTTTTGGCTCATTTAGCTAATTGTCAGTGCCCATTTTTAGACTTTTTAGGGTTGGCCTTATTTTATTCACTTTTCGTTAATTCAGGAGACTACTTCTCCTGGCAATCTATGGCCTTTAGTCCAACTCCATAGCACCCACATAGATCGATTTCTGTTTCTTCTGCCCAGCAAGGCTGCCATACTCTGTTTGGCTCTAATTCCCTGCACCGTATTGGAAAATCCACAGGATGAAAGTTGGGATTAATGAAAGGTTTGCTTCTTGTATTTTTATTCTCTTCAGGTTCCTGTCCTCTGGTGGTTGCTTTACAGTTTCTGTAAACCTGAACAATTGTTTTATAGTTTGCATCCGATATCATAAAAAATATTTGTGAGGTTTTTTAAAATAATTTTTTTCATTTTTGCTTGTTCTTACATGATACTTCTCTCTTCATATACTTGCTTTTCTTTGACTGAGTAGAGTTAACTGATTTTGAGAAATATTTACCAAGAATTAGATAGTAAGACAGGCCTTTTCTTCTTGTGGAAATAAATCTTGCTTGCTTTTTCAAGGCACCTGAGGTCACTTTGAGATCAGTACTCTACATGTCTGGTTCACTGAGGTTCCCAGGGACTATCTAGGCAATGCAAATATAGATTGCAGATTAACATCATGGCTTTACCTTGAGCACTATAGAATTTGAGGCCCTTATGGAGAGTGTTTCTTTTAAAATCATTCAACTTTGACAGGCCTTAAACTTTGATTTTTTGTTTTTTTCAACAAGCTAAGGTCTCAAAATGAAACTTCACATTCTCTGTGACTGACAACCTTAAACAAAGTGACTTTGGTTCTTTGTTTGTCTTTGGGGGTTCTTTATTTCTCTCCTCAATTTATTTTAGTAATTTACTTCTATCTTGTTAGTTCTTTCATGCTTTCAAAAGGTGTTTGTGTATGTGTGTGTATAGGCCTGTGTCAGTCACATTTGATTGTTTTCAGTAGGGTGAGTGACAGACCAAATAACTTAGAAATTCAAAAATAGCGTCTATATTAACGTAAAAATTGTACAATTGAATAAGTACATTTGTATATTTAATTAAAATACAATTTGATGATTTGTTTATTAATATTAATTTTAAAATAACCTAATTTTCTTGAAATAATTTAGTTCAATAAATATTAAGAGATTATGCTTTCTATGATTCAACTAATATAAAAATGCTTTTTTTTTTTTTTGATCCCTCAGAGTCGTTTGGATGTGTATTTTTCACACAACCCAGCAGGAACATCTGTTCAAAATATGCTCCATTGGAGTCAGGTATAACTGCTAAAGTGCATTTCAATACAATTTAATTTACGCTACTCATGGTTTACCTCATTATTCTAGGGATCATACCATGGCCATAGAGTAATAAATTTATAAGGATAAAATAAAATTATTATATATTTCTATAATTCCTTATAGTTTATAAAATATTGAGGCCAGGTGCAATGGCTCACGCCTATAATCCCAGCACTTTAGGAGGCCGAGGTGGGTGGATCACCTGAGGTCAGGAGTTTGAGACTAACCTGGCCAACATGGTGAAACCCTGTCTCTACTAAATACAAAAATTAGCCGTGTATGGTGGCACATGCCTGTAATTCCAGTTACCTGGGAGGCTGAGACAGGAGAATCGCTGGAACCCACAAGGTAGAGGTTGCAATGAGCCAATATTGTACTGCTGCACAGAGTAAGACTCTGTCTCAAAAATAAAGAAATACATAAATAAAAATAAAATGTTAGTATCATAATTTAATAAATCCTCTAAACCTAAGTAATATTACAGCAATATAAACATCAGTTTTACAAATGAGAAAATGTTACAACAGCAGACTAGGGATTATCTAGGCCATGTCCCACAATTGATTTGCCCAATGCTTGAAAACTATTCCACTTTTAAAAATCTGACTGGAACACACTTAGTTATCCTGATGCCTACTCTGAAACGCTTTCACTAGACTGCACTTTCTCCTCTGTTAAACTGTTAACTCCTGAGGACCATGAAAAGTTTGTTCACTTTTGTATTTCCAAGGCCAACAGTTCTTAGCATATAGTAGATACTCAACTAATATTTGTTCAATTAATGATATTGATTAAAAACAAAACACTGTGAATGCAGTCTGAATGTTGAAAACCAGGATAACATAGTAGAAAGAACACTTTTCTCAGATCAAAAGACCAGAAATTAAAACCTTTTTCTGGACCTTAGTGGCAGGGTGACATTCAGCATCTCATTTAATCTTCCTGAATCAGTTTCCTTTATTTTTAAAGTGAAATTAATAATTATCTGATTTGACTAAGAAAAATATTGTAAGAATTGAAAAGGCTAATGATTATAAATGTTCATTAAAGTTAATAAACACTAGGTAACTTTAAAGTATGGTTAAGATATTGGGTAAGGCTTTTTCATTTACAAAAAGTTTAAATCTATAGTGTAATTGATTTGGTATAACTTACTGAAAACATTTATTGTAACTTATATTTAGGTAAGATAAGCTATACTTTATTCTCTGGTGATGGCTAGACTAGAAAAATCTAAACAATCTTTGCAATTATTTATCCATTGTAACAATATTTATTGCACACCTACTATGTGTCTATACTATTCTGTGTTCATGGGCTACATCAGTGAACAAAACAAGAACTCCTGTCATCCTCAAGCTTACATATTATTAGTAGGTATACAGATAATAAACAGTAACCATGTCAACTTTAAAAACTATTATAATGTGTTAGAAGGGAATAGAACTATGGAGAAATTGGGATAAAAGAGTAGGGAAAAGGTATTAGGCATGCTGAAAAGTGGGTTGTACTTTTGAATAGAAAGGTTAGGCCAGGGTTTAGTGAGATGGTGACATTTGGAACATGGAAACTTAGCGAAAGGAGGCAAAAATAATGAGTAAGACAGGGATCTGCATGTCATTGTAAGGACTTTGGCATTCACTCTGTGTGAAGTGAGTAGGCACTGCATGATTTTGAGCAGGGAAGTGATATGACATAGTTTACAGTTTTAAAAGGAACACATTGGCTGCTATGTTGAGTAGACTATAGTAGGACAAGAGTGAAAGCAGTGAGAGAGTTAGAAAGTTACTGCAATAATCCAAATGGGAATGACAATTGTTTGGACTGATGTGTTGACAGCAGAGATGGTGAAAGTGAAAGGAGTCTGAATAAACATATGTATATCATGAACATGCAGGCAACAAAGTTTAATGAAGGACCCTATAAGAGGTGAGAGAGAAAGAGAGTCTTGGATGATTCTAAAGTTTCTAACTTACATAAGGAAAAGGTAATATTGCCATTAAAGGAGATAGGGAGGTTTGATGATGAAGGTTATGGAGGAAAGGTAAAATAAGTTTTAAATATTTAAGTGATGACGTTGAGTAAGCAGTTGTATATAGGAGCCTAGAATTTAGGAAAGACTTACAAAAGAAGGTAAACGTTTTGAATATAAATGACATGTAAAGCCAAGAGAGTGAGAATACAAAAAGCCAGGGGTGAGAATGCAAATGAAGTGAGTATAGACAGAAAAGCAAGATCCTTTTGAGAAAGGATTGGGTACTGAGATCGGAAAAGATTAACAGGTCAAGTGGCAGAAACTAAATTGGCTAAACAAAGCTGAAAAGGAATAGCAAGTAAAAATGAAAATAAAAAAATTGTGGTATTCTAGGAGCTAGGTAAAGGAAAGATCTCAAGGATGAGGGAATGAACAACTATGTCAAATGCTGCCAACAGATAACATGAGAAAATTCCTCCGAATTGATCAAAGTGTTAGAAATATCAAGGTCATAAGTAACCTTGGCCAGAAAGTGGTGGTGAGGCTGTGAGTGTAAAGGGGTGAAGAAAAAAATGACTTCTGGGACAAACTCTTGAGCCCTATTGTTTGAAGCAAAGTGTTTTAGGTGGGTGTTATCTTAGTCTTAGTGCAAGACACTCAGTGTTGACCTCTGTTGATGAAGCTGAAGATTTGAGGGAGCCTGATGTTACTTCTCCCAAGAGAGGCCCCCCTCTGGGTAGAAAAAAGCCTTGGGTATACGTACATTTATATAAAGACAATGGAATTATTTCTTTAGATTCCCCTGCTCCAATCTCCAACCCCTTCCATTTATTTCTCTACTCAAAGGAAAAGAAGAACAAAGAAGCCCACCTGCATAAATACCAGCAGACCCATTACAACGGGGGTATATATTGCATTGCATGCTTAACTTGCTCAGCTGCCACTGTAATGAACAAATGATATGGTCTTATTTTTTTGTTTCTCTTTCAGCTTTTAAATTCTACTCATTTGAAAGCTTATGACTGGGGCAGTCCTAATCTGAACTTGGTTCATTATAATCAGGTACATAATTCTCTATAAAAACTCTCTGCCTTCCTGATTTTTTAGATAACTTTTCTATAGATCAAGGATCAACTGTACAATAACAAGGATCAAGAGTACAATAACACACTAATAAGGACCAGCAGATGAAGATAATATTTATTTGGATACATATTGTCACATCCAACCAAAGTGACTTTTCTATGTTTTCTACGTATTTTAACAACAAATATCCTGGATAAGTCTAGAAAAGTTGACAGGCAGTAGAAGAAGTCAAAGTCTCTCAAGAGGAAAAATACTGTGTTTTTTTATATCCATAGCTTTACACTTGGTTAAATGAGAAATAAAAGGCATAACATATTTATTGACCCTGAAACCAGTTATTCTATTTGAAAAGATGAGAAAACATATATAATAATTAGGAAAAATTCGAAGTCAATGAGATGTGGTAAAAATTATATAATGACAAAATTATTGAAGTACTAGAACCCAAGTCTGTCTGACTTCAAAGTTTATGCTTTTCCTCCATACTTTTCTGCCTCAGCTAAACTCCAGGCTGATGTGATCTGTTCATATAAAAGTCTGATCTTCATATAAAATTTGAAGATCAAATTCAAAGAGATCAGAGTTGACATGGACTGCCAATACTTATAATTTATTGACAAACATATTGACAGTAATACTGCCACAGAAAATTGACTTAAAATCTTTCATATTTTATAAATAGTACTGAAATTATCTCTGTGAAGTGTTTGAATATTTTGAATTGGAACAAACTGTCTAGTTTAGATTTGTGTATAACTTATTTTCAACTAAAACTTGTAATGCCTATTCATACTTTCACACCTTTGTTTCAACAGGTCCATTAAGTTGAATCCATTAGATTTGACTTATTTTAAAACAGTATTTAAACTCATCATTTTAAACAATTAGTAATTAAAACCTTCTAATGTATCATCTCCTATGAAAACTGTTTTTTCATTCATTTGTTTTTAGACGACATCTCCATTCTACAACATGACAAACATGAATGTGGCAACTGCAATTTGGAATGGTGAAAGTGACTTGTTGGCTGACCCTGAAGACGTTAAAATTTTACATTCTGAAATCACAAACCACATTTACTATAAAACTATTTCTTACTACAATCATATAGACTTTTTGTTTGGATTAGATGTCTATGATCAAGTTTACCATGAAATCATTGACATTATCCAAGACAATCTATAAAGAACCATGGCGCTGTGTGTTTAAAGATCTATATCATTCCTAATGAAATCCAATTCTTATTTTTTTAACTGTGTATGTTCTTTCATTTTTTAAACTAAAATATGTAGCTTTTCTGTCTATATTCTCATTGACCTTAGGCCCTCCAGTCATTAAATCAGTATCATTTATCATCTCAGGGGCAATGGCTGATTATAAATCAATCTAAGAAGCCTGTTGAGTTTCAAAATACAATTTACATAACTTATATCAAAAATAATAATCTTTAACATTTTCAATTGCAGTAGATAACTTTTTAAGAAAGTTTTTTTCAACAGTACATGGGCTTACATATATTATAAAAAATAGAGTTTTGAGAAATACTTGATGAAATGAAAGCTAATGTTCCTCTATGCTAAATGAAGAGTAAAAACACTTTTCTTTTTTTTTTTTTTTTTTTTTTGAGATGGAGTCTCGCTCTGTCACCCAGGCTGGAGTGCAGTGGCCGGATCTCAGCTCACTGCAAGCTCCGCCTCCCGGGTTCACGCCATTCTCCTGCCTCAGCCTCCCGAGTAGCTGGGACTACAGGCGCCTGCCACCTCGCCCGGCTAAGTTTTTGTATTTTTAGTAGAGACGGGGTTTCACTGTGTTAGCCAGGATGGTCTCGATCTCCTGACCTCGTGATCCGCCCGTCTCGGCCTCCCAAAGTGCTGGGATTACAGGCTTGAGCCACCGCGCCCGGCCGTAAAAACACTTTTCAAGTTTTATAAAGGAGTTTGGGAAGAAAAGAAAAAGAAAGAGAGCCTGGATGCCAATGCAATCTTGCTGCCTTGTGATCATTTCAGGCAAAGTCCCAGATGTAGGGAGATCATAGAAACTGTGGAGGGGCTGTGCCTCACTTCCCAGAGTGTATAGCTTGAGAAGAGGAAAGTTGCCTTTCCAGCCTATTGTGTGTTAAGAGCAGCAATGGTTGAGTTATATTCCTAGGTAACTAGATCTGAGGCTGGACTCATAAAATATTATGCACTGTAGCTTCGTGCATATAAGATCCAAGAATTTCTTATATATGAGATGTGTAGATATATTCAAGAGAGTACTAGAAGATGGAAAGAGAAATAAGATTTGGAATGAAAGGATACTGTCAATAAATGCAACACATATAATAGGAAGCACGGACTGTGGCAAGACAATGGGCATCACCAGGACATGTACACTAAAACCTCTCTCAAAATTGCATACAGACTTCCTGTTTCAGTTTATCACATAAGAAGATTGGAAGTCACCACTCAGTCCAAACAACAAATAAAAGTTCAGTAGACTGAAAAATCAGTAATTCCTTTTGTCAGTCTTTTTGACACTTAACACACTTTTGTAAGTTTTACCTTCAGGAGCTTGATCAGATTCTCACAGTAAATATTAGAGAAAAATTCTCTTGTGCTCTAGCAGAGAGAGAATAGAAACCATTTTGAAGTAGGTGACAACACTCTGCTCTTAACAAGGCCTGTCCTCAGAAGAAACTAGTTAACCAGAGCCTAACCTGCAGGGTTTTATCAAAACCTAATGAATCTGAAGAAAAGATCATACCCAACTCCTGCCTACTCTAGCTATCTCCTCAAAGTGGAACTGAGAAGCACTTCTGAAGTTCACAGTCCAGCGGCACAGGCACACTAAAAGCCTGAGACCTAACAATGGGACTATAGAACACTTCGCCTCCCTCATATCTCACCACTATGTTACCACCTACTCTGCTGAAGGATGTTGTTAATGAGGAAGGCTATGTATGTGCGGGGGCAGGAAATATATGGGAAATCTTTGTACCTTCCTCACAATTTTGCTGTGAATCTCAAATTAGTCTAAAAAATAAATCCTTAAAAAATTGCATGCAAGGATATATGAAACAGGGGAAGATAAACTTTTCTTCGTTCCATTTCCTGAATAATGTATAACTTCTTGGGACATTTGTAGTCCCTGGGGAGACCAAGATGCTAAGAAGAAAGTCTAGAATTGAGTGTGAATTTACCACATAAAGACTAACAAAAACAGTCCATAATTTGCTGAATTGGAGAATTAAGTTTTCTGCATTAAGCAAAACAGGAGTTGAAAGGCAAGTTCAGCTAGTTTTGAGGTTGCTAAATTTGTAGTTAACACATGCTTATGAACGTCTGAAATTATTATACAAATGAGGTAGGAAAATTGGGTCCAGAGGCAGGGAACCTAAGGACTTCCTAGAACTAAATCAAATGGAAAAAAAAAACCCCAACTCTATAGAGCAAGAAAATAACTTGGTAACTGTACTTCAGCTATGTCAGGAAACATCCACTTCATTTGCATAGGGTGTACACCAAGTAAATATGTTTGTAACTTCACTTCATCCTCTCCAATTACACAGGGCTTACACCAAGTAACCAATAGGAAACCTCTAGAGGATATTTAAATCCCAGAAAATTCTGTAACCAGGATTTTGAGCTGCTCGTTCAGGCCTGCTCCCACCCTGTGGAGTATACTTTTGTTTTCAATAAATCTCTGCTTTTGCTGCTTCATTCTTCCCGTTCTTTGTGCATTTTGTCCAATTCTTTGTTCAAAATGCCAAGAACCTGGACACCCTCCACCAGTAACACAAATACAAATTAAACATATAGATAGAGAAATAAAATATGTGTATAGGTTATTATGAATGCAGCTAGGGAAGGTAAATAATAACTTGCAAAATTATAGTTAAGGCTATGAAGAAGTCCTTGTTTTCTTTGGTAAACCTTGGCACTAAAATAGTAGAGTACTGAGATTAGATACATCTTTAGATACATCTTTTTAAAGAGCTCTGGAATGTTAACATGGCTTAAATGTTACTTCAGTGGTTTCATATGATCCTTCAAAGAAGGCAAATATGATGGGATAAAAATTCAGAAGAATTACTCATGTTGATATTTAAATAATAAATTGGAAGTCTCTGATAATGGTGGACTAAATAACTTAGGTCTGGAAAAAGCATAAAAAGTATCTGATTGAAGACAATGGAAAGCTAAAAGCACAATGAAGAATTGCAGTCAAGAAAAGGAAACCTGGCCGGGTGCCTATTGCCTAGGCACATAGTCATCAAGTTATCTAAAGTCAAGACAAAGGAAAGAATCTTAAGAGCTGTGAGGCAAAAGCATCACATAACCTATAAAGGAAAACCTACTAGATTAACAGCAGGTTTCTCGGCAGAAATCTTACAAGCTAGAAAGGATTGGAGACCTATTTTTAGCCTCCTTAAACAAAACAGTTATCACCTAAGAATTTTGTATCCAGCAAAACTAAGCTTCATAAATGAAGGAAAGATACAGTCTTTTCCAGACAAATGCTGAGAGAATTTGTCACTACCAAGCCAGCACTACAAGAACTGCTAAAAGGAGCTCTAAATCTTGAAAGAAATCCTTTGAGTACACCAAAATAGAACCTCCTTAAAGCATAAATCTCACAGGACCTGTATAATAATAACACAATGAATAAAAAACAAGGTATTCATTTACATTCATAACATTGAATGTAAATGGCCTGAAATACTCCACTTAAAAGATACAGAATGGCAGAACGGGTAAGAATTCAACAACCAAATTTCTCCTCTCTTCAGGGGACTCACCTAACACATAAGGTCTCACAAAAACTTAAAGTAAAGCGGTGGAAAAAGATATTCCATGCAAATGGACACCAAAAGCAAGCAGCAGTAGGATTCTTATATCAGACAAAACAAACTTTAAAGCAATAGCAGTTAAAAAAGACAAAGAGAGACATTATATAATGATAAAAGCCTCATTCCAACAGGACAATATCACAATTCTAAATATATACACACCTTGCACTGGAGATCCCAAATTTATAAAACAATTACGACTAGACCTAAGAAATGAGAGAGATGGCAACACAATAACAATAGGGAACTTTAATACTCCACTGACAGCACTAGACAAGTCATCAAAACAGAAAGTCAGCAAAGAAACAATGGACCTAAACTATATCCTACGACAAATGTATTTAACAGATATTTACAGAACATTCTACCCAACAACTGAAGAATATACACTCTATTCATCAGCACATGGAACATTCTTGAAGATAACCATATGATAGGCCACAAAACAAGTCTCAGTAAATGTAAGAAAACTGAAATTATATCGAGTACTCTCTCAGACCACAGTGGAATATTCAACATTTATGTGGTAATCAAAATTGGATGTTTTTAGAAGCTAGCGTAGTTGCAGGGTGGTGGGGGGCAGTGGGCAGAGGATTTAGCTGTAGAGAAAAAGACCTTGTTTATTTGGGGCAGTAGCAGGCATCATTCCACAAAAAACTTAGCATGTTTTCTAGTTTTCTAAGAGAACTACAGGAGAGAAAGGGAAGAATAGGGGCCTAGGTGAAATATAAATGTCTTCTCCAGGTGGGAAGTGTTATAACTATTCCTGAAGATAAATAAGTATAACATATGACTCCCAGTTCTTATGTCAGATCACAGGTTTACCTAGTGAATGCTAAGTGGTTGTAGAGAACAGAAGGTAGCATAAATTAGAGATAGAGGCGGGGAATGAAAAAAAGGTAAAAGGTGATTGAGTTATTTTTCACTGGTTGTATACATGATTTGATGGAGAGTGTATAGGGAAGAGGGTAATGAGGGTGCAATGGAATCTCACTTAGCAATGAAAGAGAATGCACAATTGATAAATACAATCAACTGATGAATCTCTAAGATTCTATTTATATGACATTCTCAGAAAGAGAACACGACAGTGATAGAAAACAGATTAGTGATTGCCAGGGAGTAGGAAAGGAAGTATGACTGGGATAGCATAAGGGAGATCTTTCTGGTGATGAAACTAAAGGCATCCTGATTGTGGTGGTAGTAACATGAACATGAATATATATATATATATATATGTATATATTTTTATATATATATTTATATATATTTTTTACATATATATATTTATATATATATTTTTCAATGTAAAAATTACGTTGAAATATGTAAAAATGCATAAACTGTACATCAAACTTTTTAAAGTTAGTTTTACTATATAATGTTTTTAGTTTAAAAATTAGAAAAAAACATAAAGAGGAAAAGACATCAATGGATTAAATTTTAAAAAAGGCAACAAAAGGCAACATGTGACTTTTATTTGGATCTTAAGCACAAAACTATGGGAGAGAAAAGCATGAGGTAGTTTAAAAATTTTGAATAATAATTGGTTATTTGATGATATTAAATGTTAAAAATATTTTAGTAATAATATTTTTAAAGTATAGTTGTGCTGTTTTAAGAAGTCCTTTTAGAGATGTACAGTGAAATATTTATAAAAGAAAATATATATTTTAGATTTGCTTCAAAATAATTCAGTGCAGGGGGGAAGTTTGAGGTATAGATTAAACAAAATTAGCCATGAGTTGATGACTGCTGAAGGTAGCTGATAAGTCGGTTGGGATTCATTGTATTATTTTTCTCTACTTTGTACATCTGTTAAATTTTCCATAATCAAAAGTTAAAGAATAAACATTTTTAAAAATTAAAAACATATTTACAGTAGCATCAAAAATATGAAATACCTTGAAATAAATCTAGCAAAAAATGTGTCAAACCTGTATTAAATATTATTGTAAAACATTAAAACAATCAAAATGTGAAGAGAACTATAGATGTTCATAATGGAAGACTTAGTATTGTTGATATGAATTTTACCCAAATTGAATTGTACAGTTAATACAATCCCAGTTAAAATCCTTTTTTGTAAAAAGTTATAAGTTGAATCTAAATTTTACAAAGAATTGCTAGTGGTAAAAAACAGTGAAGAAAATGTTTTCAAAAGTATTTAATATTGGAGGATTTACACTCTTAAATATCAAGAATTATAAAATTACAGTACTTAAGACAGTGAAAGATTTATGCAAGGATAGAAAAATATGCTGATGAAATAAACTAGAAAGTCTAGAAACAGAGTCATACATGTACGGTCATCTGATTTGATAAAATGACAGTGCCATATAAGGAAAACTTTGGGGTTTACAATAAAACAACTGGAGATAACATACATTATGTATATCTTATATCCTGTTTTGTACACTATAACAGTAATTCAGGTGAAGTGCAGATCTTAATGTAAAAGGCAAAACAATAAAGCTAGAGGAAAACATAATATTTTCAAGACCTTAGAGTAAGCAAAGATTTCTTAAACAGAGCACACAAAGCATGATCCTAAAGGAAAAGGTGGTAAACTGAATTATATTAAAATTAGGAACTTCAAAGGGATTGTAATATATAAAGAATTTCTACAAATTGATTTTTAAAATATAGACAATCAAATTTAGAAATGGGCAAAAGACTTGAATAGGTACTTCGCAAGAGAAGAAATTCAAATCTCTGATAAACAGAAAAAGATGTTCAACCTCATTAGCCATCAGGGAACACAGAAATACCCTAACAGAACCCTGTCTCTACTAAAAATACAAAAAATTAGCCAGGCGTGGAAATAAACCAAATGTTATCAACAATAAATGGACGCCTGGCCCCATGGCTCAGGCCTGTAACCCAAACACTTTGGGAAGCCATGGTGGGAGGATCACTTGAGGCTATAAATTGGAGACCACCTTGGGCAAGATAGCGAGACCCCATCTCTACAAAAAAAGAAGCAAAAACAATAAAATGGATACATAAGTTTTGGTGTGTTCTCACAATGGAATACTCTTGTAGAATAATGACAGTGATTAAACATAGACAAATCTCCAGCCACAAATAAAACTGGTATGTTATTTCCATTTGTCTATTTTCCCCTGGGAAAACATTGTTTCCCTGCAGAGAACTTTCCTGTTAGTGACCCTGCTGGGTAAGCCTCCCGGGCTGAAGGCACCTCACCTATCTCAGCAGTTAGAACAAGCCCTTCAATGTCCTCATAAAAGTCCCCGGAGACCTGCGTCAGGGAGAGGCTGATCGATCCCCCAGGGCCTACTGGAGTCTGAGATCAGACCGTTAGGAAGCAGGCTAAAAGCATGAGATCCTCGGTGAGCCGGCTGTGCAAACGCCAGGTAGAGCTTAGTTGGCGTCGAGCGCCATAACAGCATCTAGAAGCCCGACCTGCTGAGGCCCTCAAAGCAGGAGCTGAGGCGGGGAATCCACAGGCAGGCACTGAGGACAAGGAGGACTTCCACGGGATTACGGCCACCTACAGAAGAAGTGGATGCCCACCAGTAAAGACCAGCCCTGGAAGACTCTGAAGGAGCACTAGAGCATCCTGAAGTTGCTGGATGGGTATCCCGCAACCCCTGCCTCAGGCTGCCTGCTCTCTGGCCTGGAGAAGGGGAGATGAAGAGAGGAGGCAAGCCTGCTTCTTGGGGCTTTGCTAGAAGCCACAGCCTGCAGCTGCTCTGTCAAATGGTTACAGTCTCTAGAGGACTGAGATCCTTCTCTAAGGCCTTTTGGCCTGGCTCTGTGAAAACAGGACATGCAGGCCCTGCTGAGCTGGTGTTCAGTCTCTGCTTGGTCCCCAGTGTGTGAGTGGCTTCTTTTCTGGGCCTTTCTCTTCCTCCTCTTCACCATCCCCTAATCCCATAGCCCCACCACAATCTTCCCTTCATGGAGTTCTGCTTTGTAATTTTGTAAAACAAAACAAAACAACAACAACAAAAAACTACCTAAGATTTAAGCTAAATTAAAAACAAAACAAACAAACAAAAAATAGCCTGCTGAAGGAGGGGATCTTGGTGATGCCAAATATGCTCCCAGAAACAAGACAGATCAGTGATTGGAAGCCCGGCTGAGCCACGACAGAGTAAGAAACATGGAGGCCTTCAACAGGTGTCTCAGAAACACTTAGGGCAGTCACTAGAAATTAGATACCTGAAGTTAGGTGAGATAGGACTAGACAATTATAATTTGAGAAGTCAATAAATATGAAGCTTTAAAAATTCTTTAAAAATTCAGAGGAAACAGTAAATCTGCCTACATAATAATTATTATATCAAAGACATTTAAAAGAAAGTAAATACCAGGAGTACGTCTCCTACTTCCCATGTAATCCCTTGACTGCATTATTTGTTCATTCTGCAATGGTCCAGAAATATGAATTTTTGTCATTGAGCATAAGAAGGAAGAAGACAGAGAGGAGGGAAGGAGAAGAAGGGCTCATTAGTGAAGAGGAGAGAATGCATCAGGGAAATGATGAAGAAAGGGGAAAGCTATGGCTGTACAGAGAGAAAACAGGAATTCAGGATGCTAAGTGCACAGCTTCCCTTCACCTGAGTGAACTAGTTGGTACTATTGAACATATATCCGGTACCTCATTCTTTGCAAGAGGTTCTGGAAGCTTCAGAAAGCTCCTCTAAAGGCAGTGTAAGAAAGGAGTGAGGGGCTGGAAATAAAGGAAGAAATGGAAACAGCTTTAAAAATCATAGCAGTTTCCAAGTCATATCAAATAATTTTTTAAGCAACAAAAATTACTCTCTGAACTAGTAGATTGAATCAAATGAAAGCTACTTTGGAATAAATTTGATGTTGATCAATGGAGTATTGTTAACTCCAGAGATAACAGCACTCTCCCTAGATGATCTTACACTTTTCATGCTTCAGTTGTCACATATGAGAAAAAGTTGAGTTTGTCATAATACTTTCAGGCCTGGAAACCTCTTTAGCCAGATCAACCTCAATAATTCAGTCAGCATCACCCAATCTGCATGCACAAGCTGCATGTGGATATTTTTTTCAAGCTGATATATATTTTTTTTCAATTTGAAAGAAGTCACTGTCTATTAACTGACCAGATTACAACAATAATCATGGTAGATACCTTAGTTCATCTTTCTAATAAGCCTATTGATCTAGCCTTCCCTGTTGCTAGCATTTTCACCTACAAATAGGTGGTCTTTTTCTTTATTCTGTGGAAAAGATAACTTGAAGGGCATAAGAAATTACTTGCTTCTTTGAAATATTTTCCAGCTGTAGAGATCTCATGAATCAGATACTCTATGCAGATGATACCAGATTTATCAAGAGATCAAGAAATCAAAGTGTTATCTATCAAGGCAGTTTGCTTCTTACTGATTTTGCCATAACCATGCTTATATGTTAGTTTATTTTCTGACTTCAGGCTCCGGTACCCCCATGCAATATGTGGTTCTAAAGCCTCAGCATATTCATTGAAGCCTTGAGCTTAACAAAGTTTCTATTGAAAATCTGGCAATGGCAAAAGAGTTGCAACACCTTTTGGACTCACACCATTGATACCTCTGACCCTGATGACAAATGCCAATTTGGGTTATGTCAGTACATAGCAGTTGCCAGCTTTTCTTGCCAGCCTAGCCATTTGAATCTCAGTTATGGGCATCTGCCTATAGTCCTTGTGATAGTGCTTAGCTTTTTCATAGATAAGCTGCCTCCTTGCCTTTTGAAGCATATTTTTTTCCTTAGGCATTTTGATCTTCAGCTCTGTGAAATTCTTTTGCTCTCTCTTGAAAGTTTCTGGCACAACAGAAACCTTCTTTTTCTTCTCTTCAGCACCCTTCAGGGTTCCAGTCAGAAAAGACATCGAACTGTTTTGTACTTCAGGATTTTAATTTATTTTTGTTAATTATGCTTACATATCAGGAAGAAGAAAATAATTGCTTTTGCTGATACTTGCTTTCTGTTGGTACTAGTATTCTGTGGTATGATAGGAAGTACACAGATTTATGAACTGATTGGCATACATTAAAGATATAACCTGGGCAACCTGCTCGGGTCCCCTTCCACGCTGTGGAAGCTTTGTTCTTTCACTCTTCACAATAAACCTTTCTATCGCTCAAAAACAAAAACAAAACAAGACAAAAAGGTGTAACCCACACAATAACCAGCTGCATGGTCTGGGCAAGTCACTTCGCATCACCTAGACTCCATTTACTTTTCTATAATGTTAATACATTGGTATAGATAGTATCTAAAGTTTTTTTTCTTCCAATTCATACATATAAAAGTTTTGATTTTATAATTACCAAATAATAGCAAAAATCGTTGCTAAAAATTGATGTTTATGCAGTAGAAAAATCCCCCTCTTGCCACACACACACACACACACACACACACACACACACACATATCCCTTTTGTCTGGTTGCTGGCAAGCTTTGATCCATAAGAACTGGATATGGGCTTGGCCTCATGGCCTACAGCAGGAACCGAGAAGGAGTAGGGGTTGATGACTGTCTTGTCCATGAGTAAGTGTTAAATTCATTATTCATATTGGGTTTTTTTTTCCTATTTCTGGGGTCCTTAAAATCTTTCCTCTTGAATTCTAGAAAGAATATATATGTAATATCAATTTTGGAATGTGTTAAAATAAACTTTGATACATACACCACACAAACATGAAGGACTGTGGAGCCAAAAATCTAAATGTAAACCGCAAAGCATAAAACTTCTAGAGAAAATATAGGAGACAATCTTTGTGATCTTGAGTCAGGCAAAGATTATTTAGATAAGATACAAAAAGAATGATCTAGGAAAGAAAAGGAAGGATAAATTGTATTTAACAAAAATTTAAAACTTCGGCATTTTGAAGACACTAAAAAAAAAATTAAAAAAAGCAACAAACTGGGAGAAATATTTGCAAAATTTCTCAATAAAAGACCCCCAAACCTCAGTAATTTAAAGAAACAAACAACTAATTTAAAATGAGACATTCTTTAACAAATGCATAACCTCATTTGAATTATGGGAAAATTTTTTTGTTAAATTGAGGGACCTTCTGCAGAATAACTGAAGTGTTATTTAAAACTGTGAAAATTATGAAAAACAAGGAAAGAACGAGGAGCTATTACATACTGAAAAATACTAAAGAGGAAAAACAATTAAATGCAATGTGGAATCCAAAATAGGATTCTGGAACAGATAAACAACGTTCTAATAGGAAGATTAGAAAAGTTCAAATAAGGACTATAGCTTAGTTAATGATCCTGTACTAATGACGATTTCTTGTTCTAGACAATTATATTATTATGATTATGAAAGATGTTAATAGACGTGAGATCAAAGATAACAGAAAACTCTACTTTTGCAACTTTTCTGTGGCTCAAAATTAAAATTTTAAATTCTAAGAATGGGAAAAATTTAACCAAATATTTTACTAAAGAAGATATATAGATGGGAAAGGACTACACAAAAAGATGCTCAACATCATTAGTCATGTGGGGAAGGACCTCACCAATATTACCACACACCTGTTAGAATGGCTGAAAAAAAAATAACGTCACAATACCAAGTGTTAGTGAGAATGCATAGCAGCTGGAGCTCTCTTACATTCCTGGTTTGGATGACCAAATAGTACAGGTTCTTTGGAAAACTGTTGAGCAGTTTCTTATCCTATATCTTAGTTGGCTCAGGCTGCAATAAAAGGATACTATAAACTGAGAGGCTTAAACAGTAGAATTTATTTCTCACAGTTCTAGAGGCTGGGAAGTCCAAGATCCAGGCTCTGGCAGATCCAGTGTCTGGTGTAAGCCCACTTCATGGTTTCCTCTTGGGCATTTTCTTACTGTGTCCTCGCAAGGTGGGGAGCAGAAAGAGACAATTTCTTTCATGTCTCTTCTTAATGGGCGGTAATCCATTCCTGAAGATTCTACTCTCATGACCTAATTACCTTACAAAGGCCCCACATCCAAATAGTGTCACATTGAGGATTCAGGCTTCAACTTATGAATTTTGGGGGAATGCAAACATTTAATTCATAGCACCATATGATGCAACAATCATATATGCACATGAAAAAAATGAAAATTTAAATTTATGCAAACTCCTGTAGGCAAATGTTTATAGCAGCTTTATTCATAATTGCCAAAACTGGAGGGGGTAGGTGAGAAGAACCTAATACATTTCAACTGGTGGGTGATAAACAGAGTATGGTATATCCATACAATGAAATACTAACCAATAAAAGGGAATGGAGTCTGGACAGATGCAATAATATGGGCAAATCTCAAATGCATTATGTTGAGTGAAAAGAGCTAGACTCAAGGGGCTACATACTGCATGATTCCATTTATATAACATTCTGAAAAAGGCAAAATGATAGAACAGAAAAAAGATCAATTGTTACCAGAGGCTACAGATAAGAAGAGATCTGGTTGAAAATGGGCAAAAGAGAATATCTTGTGGCAAAGTAACTTATATTTTTTGACTTTGTTAATAATTTACACAATTGTACATTTGTAAAACCTTATAGAACTGTACCATTAGAAAATTAGTAAATTTTACCATATGAATTTTATTCATCAATAAGCCTGACCTAAAAAAAAAGTATTAGGAGGAGAACAGGGTGTTGCTGTTTTAGATAGGGTAGTAAGAGATGGCCTCATTAACACAATGATATTTGACCTAAACAAAAGCCAATGTCCCGCTATTCTCTTTTGAATATGGTTTCTGGAGAGAGCAGAGGTAAACATGTGTGCTCCACTATATTTCAGCCTTGATTCTTGTTTCTTAGTCAGAAAGAATTATCACTGCTTAAAGGTAACCATTATCTTATGAGTAATTAAGAAGAATCCAAGTAAGAGAGAGTCAGGGATGCATCTGGATATAGTACTACCCATTGGTGCCCTGCTCAGACCCAGTTTAACAGGTTGGTGCAGCCAACTTTCACCAGCTTCGAGTGTTGACTGCTAAGAAATCATAGCTGTATGCTCCTCCGGAACTCACCGTTGGCTGATAGAAAGTACTTCACCTCTATAATGTCTGACAGTTTATTCTCTTCTCACAGGGCAGCTCACAATAGTTGACTGACTGATTTTGGAGTACAAAAACTGGATTTCTTATCTCCAGGTGGAACACTCATGCTTCAGAGCTCCCTGTGGGATTCCACTAAGACTTAGCTTCTTCCCCTTCTTTATCCTTCTCCCTTGTCTCCTTACAGATTTTACCCGTGAGCACTTCCTCAGCAAATCAGTTAGTAAGAACCCCTGTCTCAAGCTCTGTTTTCTAAAGAACCCAACCTAAGGTACAGAGGGAAAATATTTTAAGCAGAGGAAACAAGGCAATTCTGAAACTTTAGCCTGCATCACAGTTATCTGGAGAGCTTGATAAACAGAGATTTCCAGACCCCATCCCCAAAGTAACTAATTCAGTAGATCTCAGGTGGGCTCGAGATTTTGCATTTCTAATAAGTTGCCAGATGATTCTGACAGTACTGACCCAGGGACCAGACTTTGAAAAGGCTTAAGTGGGACAAAGCACTGAGGGGAGGATGCTAAGTGGCCAGTGTGGCTCTAGAAGCCTGACTAAGGAGGGAGGAGTCAGAGGTGAGATCAGAGAGGGAACTAGAGGCAACATAGTGCAGGATAATTCAGGTTATTAAAAAGCACTATGGACTTTACTCTGTGTGAGGTGGAGAGCTTAGAGCAAAGAGGGACATGAAATGGCTACATTTTTAACATGGTCACTCTGATGGCTGCATCGACAGAGAAAAGTGGTAGAAACAAAGAGATCTGTTAAGAGGTCATTTTGTACTAATCCAGATGAGAACTGATGGTGGCTTAGATAATGATTCAAATTTTTAAATTATGTAAATATGTAGCTTTGATAAAAATTAAAAGAATATTGAGAAAATATCAACAATTCTCTTTAACTTTTCAGATACAGTCCATCTACATTGGAAGCCATTCTATACCTCTAAGTGTCCAATGTGGCTCTTCAGCAAATCCTGGCCAATTATAAAGCAATCTATATCTTTTCTGACTAGTCTGATTTAGTTGTTGGAGGCACTGAAATAATTAAAAGTAAAATACATTTTTTACATTCTTGAGAAAAATATATTTAGATATTTGCAATACATCAAGTTACTGAGTTTCCCGTCCCCAAATTTCATCAACCACACTGCTACATGGGCATGTGATAATAAGTGGAAGCAGAGGTGAAATGTGCTGACATTTGACTTTCTCACCAGCTGAGTGTCCTGTCAGCTCATGGGTTACTGAGCACATTTCCCGCTTTCAAGTTTATGCCTTTGTACATATTCAAGTGTATTGGAGAGTCACTATAAATTGGTGAAACTATAACATCTAAATTTCAAAATTTGACTATAATAGAATATGAATCATGTAGTTTAGTCCCAGAGAGGTCTTCCAATTAAAAGAAGACCCAACGCAGATTTCAAATTAATAACATCCTTTACTTGTATTTTCCCAAACACCATGAGGGAAAAATAAGTCTCCCACAAAATGCTTTTTACCTGTTTTGTGCCGTCCTCTTCTTGATCTAATGGCTATGTAGCACAGTCGTTCTTTTCAAAAGCATTTACAAACTACTCCTGGGATTCTGTTTTGTTCATTTTTTCCTTGTCATTTTCTCTAAATCTTCATTATAATACAAACCTTTTGTCCCAGGATAGTAAGGCAGTGCCCCTTATCCTGAAAATAGATTGAATCTTCTTTATAGTTTGGTAGAAAGAGCAGGAGGGATGGTAACATTCTTGAATTAATTATCTTATAAAATTAGTTACTCAGTTATTTAAAGACAAGTTGGGATGTGTTGCGAAAACACGTGATCACATAGTAATTTCACTAAATCCCAACTTGAAACAAATGTGTTATACATGTCCACTATCTTATCTATGTCATCAAGAGACCTACTTAAGAGCCACATGTTTAAAAAATAAATTTCATTTATGCCTAATAACACCTTGACTTTCAGTGTGTGTGTAAGTCATAAAACTACCCTTCTCCCATGCTCCCATCATGTACCTCACAAAGAGATAACACAGGCCTGCCTTGGCCAGAGAATTTCTAGGATGTCTGGTACGGAATAATGAGGGGAACATAGTAGAATGTGGAAGTCAGGTAGTAGCAGGAGGTCAGGTGGCACGGGGCCTCATATTGTTAGAATTTAAATCTTTATATGAAGTAAAATGAGGAGTCATTGCAGTGATTGTAGCAGAGAGGGACATGGCCTGACTAATAATGCCTTAAAAAGAATGAGATATGTTGCATTAGAATGGACTGGAGGAGAAACAAGTGAGAGCAGAGAGACCAATTAAGAGAATGTTATGATGGTAATCTACAGGAGACATGGTACAGGAGGCCAAGGTCATAGCAATGAAGGTATAAAATATAGATGGTTGGCAGATATATTATTAATGCAATGCCCATATGATTTCCTGACTGAAAATAGGATGTGAGAGCAAAAGTAAAGTACAACTCCAAAGTTTCTTTCCTGAGGGACAGAAAGGAAGATTTCATAGAGGAAATGACAATTTCAAGCCTAGGGAGAAGCAGGAGCTCATTAAAGAGGTGAGAAAGAGCCCAATGCTCTGAGGTGTGATTAGTTTAAGAGAACCTGATAATGAGAACTTCTTAAATGGAGGTGCTAATATCCCCTAAATCACACTGACAGGAAGGAGGAAGTATCTGAAGTCACTGGATAAACAGAGATCTTCCTTGTACATCCATTTTACTTAAATGGTAAATTATTAAAATTTTTATTTTATTGTGCACTTTTATGAACTACAATACAAGTCATATAAGTGTTAAAGTTAAATCAAGAGACTCCAAACAGCTTCTCAAATGAGATGTCCCATCTGAGTGTGTCAGGGTTAAGAAAGCATTCTCCCATGAATAATGCTTGAAGCAATCTGAAGGACAAGAATTACCTTTTAAGCCCTTAGCTTAATATTAAAACTGTCAGAGAAGTTTTCAGCCAAGTAGTTTGGAACTAAACTCAAGAATCATTTAGGAGTTTGAAAATAGATTTCCTGCTAGCCTCTTACATCCTTCTTTCTCAGTTGATGGTCATATGCTAGTTTCTTGTGAAATAGAAAATAAAAATATCAAGTTAAGGAGAATAAGAACATGAAAATGTCAAGTTAAGATGATTAACTATAGTGTGTGCTCCTCTTCACTGATACTTAGAGATTCATGAATCAGATAACTCTTTGGGGGCTTTGTAACTTCAGATTAGAGGCCCTGGCTACTTTTTCCCCAGTGTCCATTTATCTCAGAAGCATCAATTCTCTCCTCCACGGTGGCTTTTCCCCTTAAAACAGATGAATATATAGAGAATTCCTTACTCACATTAGAGGGAGATCTCAACACAGGTATAAGTGATATCTCTGGACATTTCATAAGGTTAGCATATTTTGTTAGTTTTTATGTAAATAATATTTCCATAAATACTAAAAAAGTGAAATAAATAATTATGTAAACATTTATGTCCCAAATTTCCTGACTTTGTTATATGTCATTCTGTTTTAGTGACAAAAAAATTCTTCTAAAAATCATGTAGAATTTATGTGTTAGTGAAATGAATATATAGATGTAAAATGAAGAATGTATAATTTTCCAGCAATCTCCAGTTAGTTTGAAAGAGGCAGCTGAATACAGTAAGAAGGGCAATAGCCTGAGTCAGGAAAATTAGCTTTAGTCCTGTGTGAGTAACTAGGTTTCTTCTGTTTTCTGATGAATTATCTATTCCTAGGTCTATAGAAACCATGATCTTTATTTAGTACTATATTTTGTTACCCAAGTTCTCTATATTTTAGTCTCAGTCTGATACTCTAATTAGAGGCTAGAGTGTATGTCAAAACAAATATTTTATGAGTCATTGATGGAGCTATATAGGGGCTTATGGACATATTCATTGAAGTAGCATTTGTTGTGTGTCTTATATTTCTACAACAATTCAAACGCTTTTGAGGAAGACATGAATTTTCTTGAAACAATGCCTTTTTTGGAGCAATATAATTTAAGAAAACACAGTAAACAATTGATATATTTTATAATCAGTGACTTTTTCTAAATCAGAGTGGTAAAATTTGTATGATGTAATCAATTATATTTGTTAACATGACTATCTCTTATAAGGATATGTACTCCTTAGAACAGAAAGTATCTCACCTAAGATGCTCTG
This sequence comes from Macaca thibetana thibetana, assembly GCF_024542745.1. Taxonomy (NCBI): domain Eukaryota; kingdom Metazoa; phylum Chordata; class Mammalia; order Primates; family Cercopithecidae; genus Macaca; species Macaca thibetana. Next base: position 84,581,229 of record NC_065586.1, read on the forward strand.
AAACTGAGAATCAGAGGAAAACATAGAAAAAAAGGAATAAATAAATAAAAATAAAATATGCATGGTGTTAGTTATCTATTAATTATCATCATCATCATTATCTATACCATCCTACATACTTACCTATCTATATACCTATCTTTGGCTAACACTTGATGTTAAATGATCCCATTTCCTCCACCATACACTTATCCCAAATTCCAATATTTACCTCTCTCTAGATTTAATTCATTTTATTGTGTTTGTATTGGATATATTCAACATTATAAAAAATAAGTAAGCCGGGTGTGGTGGCTCGTGCCTGTAATCCCAGCACTTTGGGAGGCCAAGGCAGGCGGATGTCTTGAGGTCAGGAGTTTGGGAGCAGCCTGGCCAACATGATGAAATCCTGTCTCTACTGAAAAAATACAAAAAAAATTAGCTGGGCATGGTGGCACACACCTGTAATCCCAGCTACTAGAGAGACTGAGGCATGAGAATGGCTTGAACCCAGGAGACGGAGGTTACAATAAGCTGATACAGTGCCACTGCACTCCAGCCAAGGCGACGGAGTGAGACTCCATTTCAAAAAAAAAAAAATTAATATATAAGAATAATTGTATAAACTGAATGCATGTACCTTACATTTAAAGTAAAAATTCAGTAGTTTAAAAAAGATGAGCCTTTCATACTATAATATCCAAAACATATTTTATATGCAGAAAATAATCAAAAATAAATAAAAATCCCATTTATGTATTAAAAAGTAAACGTATATATGAATGCATATTACAAACGCAATTTTCTTTTTTTAAGGATACCCCTTAAAATGTCTAAAACAATCTACTTACTCATCCATTTTCCTCATGTACTTTTAAGTTACTCAATATCATTAGTGTCCTCCTAACCTAGAAAAGAAATATGCTCTAATTAATCTCTCTTTTTAAAAAATTTTACTTTAAGCTCCAGGATACATGTACAGAATGTGCAGATTTGTTACATAGATATACGTGTGCCATGGTGGTTTGCTGTACCTATTAACCCATCATCTAAATTCTAAGCCCAGCATGCATTAGCTATCTGTCCTAGTGCTCTCCCTCCCTTTGCGCTCTACCCCCCCAACAGGCCCGGGTTTATGTTGTTCCACTCCCTGTCTCCATGTGTTCCCATAGTTCAACTCCCACTTATGAGTGAGAACATGTGGTGTTTGTTTTCGTGTTAGCTTGCTGAGGATGATGGCTTCCAGCTTCATCCATGTCCCTGAAAAGGATATGATCTCAATTTTTTTATGGCTGCATAGTATTCCATGGTGTATATGTACTAAATTTTCTTTATCCAGTCTATCATTGATGGGCATTTGGGTTGGTTCCTATCTTCATGATGCTATCTAGTTGGTTTGCATACTAGTTGTTCCATAGTGTCATTGGTCTTTATATTTTGTTGTCTTTTTGCAGTGACTGGTACTGGTTTCTCCTTTCCATATTTAGTGCTTCCCTCAGGAGCTCTTGCAAAGCAGGCCTGTTGGTGACAAAATTCCTCGGGATTTGCTTGTCTGGAAAGGATTTTATTTTGCCTTCGCTTATGAAGCTTAGTTTGGCTGGATATGAAATTCTAGGTTGAAAATTCTTTTCTGTAGAATGTTGAATATTGGCCCCCACTCTCTCCTGGCTTGTAGGGTTTCTGCTGAGAGGTCTGCTGTTAGTCTGAGGGGCTTCCCTTGTTTTTCTCTCTAGCTGCTGTTAACATTTTTTTCCTTCATTTCGACCTTGGAGAATCTGATGATTATGGGTCTTGGGGTTGAATTTCTCATGGAATATCTTAGTGGTGTTCTCTATATTTCCTGAATTTGCATATTGGCCTGTCTTGGTAGGTTGGGGAAGTTCTCCTGGATAATATCCTGAAGTATGTTTTCCAGCTTGTTACCTTTCTCCCTGTCTCCTTTAGGTACTCCAGTCATAGGTTCGGTTTTTTTATGTAGCACCATATTTCTTGGAGGCTTTGTTCGTTCCTTTTCATTCTTTTTTCTCTAATCTTGTCTGCATGCCTATTTCAGCAAGATGGCGTTCAAACTCTGATATCCTTTCTTCCACTTGGTAGATTCAGCTATTGATACTTTTGTATGCTTCCTGAAGTTCATGTGCTGCGTTTCTCTGCTCTGCTCAGGTCATTTATGTTCCTCTCTAAACTGGTTATTCTAGTTAGCAGCTCCCCTAACCTGTTATCAAAGTTCTTAGCTTCTTTGCGTTGGGTTAGAACATGCTGTTTTAGCTCAGCAGAGTTTTTTATTACCCATCTTCTGAAGCCTACTTCTGTCAATTCATCCATCTCATCCTCTGTCCAGCTCTGCACACTTGCTGGAGAGGCATTGCAATTGTTTGGAGGAGAAGAGGCACTCTGGCCTTTTGGGTTTTCAGCATTTTTTTGTTGTTGTTGATTCTTTCTCAGCTTCATGAGTTTGTCCAGTTTCAATCTTTGAGCCTGCTGACCCTTGGGTGGGGCTCTTGTGGGGACTTTTTGTTGTTGTTGATGATTTTTTGCTGGTTTTTTTTTTTTCTTTCAATGGTCAGGTCCCTCGTCTGTAGGGCTGCTGCGGTTTGCTGGGGGTTCACTTCATGCCCTATTCCTCGGATTCACTCCCACACCTGGAGATGTCACTCAAGGAGGCTGCAGAACAGCAAAGATGGGTGCCTGCTCTTTCTTCTGGGATCTCTGGCCTTGAGGGGCACCAACCTGATAGGGTGTCTGACAACTCCTTCTATTTGCATCAGTTTCCTTGCTTACAACATGGGAACAAGATCACCTTTGAGGGCTGCCTATATTGCTGAATAATCAGTAATTTGACTCTGGATTCCTAGGAATGTAATTTCTATCTTCTTTCTTTCTTCAGGTTAAAGTCACACCACACAGGGCGTGGAGCCAAAGCTCCTGGCAGCACAAGTGCGGAACTCCTCACAGCGGACCCCTGCTATCCTGGCCACAGACTCAAGATTTTCAATTTACTTTGTTGAGGAAAGTAGTGATTCCATGTGAGTAATAATTATCTGTGGCAGCAAAGGCCTTCTGAAATGCATTTTTAAAATAATTGGATTTGAAAGTTAAAATTACTTCTTGATACATGGATTGCAGAATAGATATTATGGTAGCAGGCATGAAAAACAAATTAATCTCATTGAACATCTCCACCAGAGCTTTTGAGGGACCAGGTGCATTGTCAAGAAGCAGTAATATTTTGAAAGAGATTTTTTTCTCTGAGCAGTAGATCTCAACGGCAGGCTTAAAATGTTCAGTAAATCTTGCTGTAAATAGATATGCTGGCATCCAAGCTTTATTGTTTCTTTCACAGAGCCAAGCAGAGCAGATTTAGTGTACCTGTTAAGGGCCCTGGGATATTCAAAATGGTTAGTGAGCATTGGTTTCAACTTAAAGTCACCAGCTGCATTACCCCCTAACAAAGCCTGTCCTTTGAAGCTTTGAAGCCACACATTGGCTTCTTTTCTTTAGCTCTGAAAGTCCTAGATGGCACTTTCTTCCAATAGAAGGCTACTTTGTCTACATTGAAAATCTTGTGTAGTGTAGCCACCTTCATTAATTATCTTAACTAGATCTTCTGAATAATTTGTTGCAGCTTTTACAGCAGGACTTGCTGCTTCACCTTGCACTTTTATATTAATACATAATGGATGTACATATTTTGGGGGTACATGGGATAATTTGATATATTAATATAATATGTAAAGATCAACTCAGGGTAATTGTGATATCCCTCACCTTAAATATTTATCTTTTATTGATGTTAGAAACATTCAAATTATTCTTTTCTATTTTGAAATGTACATTAGATTATTGTTAACTATAGTCTATTTGATAGATGATCTATCAAACACTAGGTCTTGTTTCTTTTATCTAACTCTATACTTGTACCCATTAAGCAACCTCTCTTCATCACCTTCTCTAACCTACCCTTCCTGGGCTCTGATAACTATCAGTCTACTCTCTGTCTCCACAAAGTGTACTTTTTTTAGCTCCCACGTATGTGTGAGAACACACTATATTTGTCCTTCTGAACCTTGAACTTTTGCGTTATGGAGATAGCTTCCTACTTTTAACCTCATGAACAAATTTGTACTAGCTTCGGCCTTTTCTTCTGCAGCTTTCTCACCTCTCTTAGACTTCATAGAATGGAAAAGAATTAGAGCCTTGCTCTGGATTAGAATTTGGCTTAAGGGAATATTGTGGCTGGTGTGATGTTTTACCCAGACCACTAAAACTTTCTCCATATAGCCATAAATCTACTTTCCTTTCTTATCATTCATGTGTTCACTAGAGTAACACTTTTAATTTCCTTCAAAACCTTTTCCTTTGCATTCACACCTTGGCTGTTTGTCACAAGAAGCCTAGCTTTTGGCCTATCTCAGCTTTTGACATACTTTCTTCACTAAGCTTATCACTTCTAGCTTTTTATTTAAAATGAAACTTTTCCTTTCACTTGAACAGCTTAGAGGCTATTGTAGGGTTGTTAACTGGCCTGCTTTCAATATTGTTCCCTTCCAGGAGAGGGAGCAAAATAGGGGAGCAGCTGGTTTCATAGCCTATGGTTTTCCAACCTCTTATCCAGACCCAGATTGCTGGTTAAAGTGAAAACAATAATTCTGATTAAATTTTGAGATCTGTAAATCTTCCCTAAGGAGTCCCCAAATCCTTCCTTCATAAGGTTCTCTAGGTATTACTTCTGAATCTGTGTACATGTATTCATAGGAAAGAGAAAGGAGAAGGAAAAGGAAGAGAAGACAGGGGTTATGGAAGACAGGAAAGGGAAAAAGCAGCGGAATTGAGGACTGCTGAGAAAATAATCTGAGCACAGCCTTTGCACCTCTTAGGAAACTATTTGTATTTTATTTCTACCATTTGCATAAATGTCCTCAAGATAATTCAGAATGTTCTTTCAGGTGTTACTAATGTTAGTTCACACTAAAATAAAAAGTAGTATTAAAAATCACACAGAGAACAAAAGGTATTAAAATGTCTACCTATTCAAAAAGTCCAAACAATAAGTCTTTTATTTTCTTCTTTGTACCCACTTTTATTTACCCAGCAAGTAAAATGTAGTTAATTTCAAAGATAAAATTTCCTACATAAGATTATCTTATCTTCATCCTCCAGTCAATAGCCCTCAGAAGTGCATGCTGGTTTTTTACTTTAAGCTTGAGGGAAAGTCTAAGGTTATGTTAATTGTACGAAGTTGACATTCTCCATATTGTACACTTGGGGAACTGTATGTTTTCAAACTATTGCTCATTGTTCTCCTTTCAGCAATTTTTTAACATCAAGCAAAAACTTATAATGCTTTATGTTTGGTGATCTTACAGTCATCCTGAGTTATGCATTATCATAGAAAGTTCACAGTACTATATTCTAGTTGCAGTCCTGCCACTAGCCAGCTATATGTGCCTTTTGGAAAAATCACCTCACCTCTCTGTCTCCACTTCACCCTTTGAAACAAGAGGTTTGGGCTAGATGAGTCTAAAGGTACTTTAATTTCTGTCCTAAAATATTTATGATAGGCCAATACCATTAAAATTAAATCTGATTTTTCAAGGTGAAATTGACAAACTGAAAAACATACAGGGAGACCCAAGCCCTATTTTTCTGGGTGCTAGAAAGCTTCATTTCAAGGGTATGTGTGGGTACTCCTTGCACATAGCAAAACAACAGCAGGAGAGTTGAGATATAACTAAATAAATTATTATCTTCTCTATGAAGCACCTGTGCTTTCTGCTTCTTGGTCTCGGAGGTGGAATCATTATCTAATAAGCATTAGGAGTCTATTTATTTATTTATTTATTTATTTTTTCCTTTTTAACCTTTTCAGTGGCCCTCTGGTGGATACAAGGGAATTGTGAATAACAGAGGGCAGCATTAAGAGAAACAGGGAGGAGAAATAATTATTTTTCAACTTAATCTTTCAGTAAATGTTTATACCCTTATGATCTACCTCACCCCTCAGAATATTACTTGTGTATATGGTGTTTCTTATTTCCTATGCTCTTCAAATACGAGAGATAATATAGTTGGATCCTGGTACCCAAGAGCAAGCAATAAACTTGAGACAAGAATGGAACTTTCCTTTCATTTGTAGAGCTCATGGCTGTAATTGCAACACTTTGGGAGGCCGAGGTGGGCAGATCACTTGAAGTCAGGAGCTCGATAACAGCCTGGCCAACATACCAAAACCCTGTCTGTACTAAAAACACAAAAATTAGCCAGGTGTGGTGGCACGTGCCTGTAATCCCAGCTAATCAGGAGGCTGAGGCAGCAGAATCGCTTGAACTGAGAGGTAGAGGTTACAGTGAGCTGAGATCACACCACTGCACTCCAGCCTGGGCGACAGACAAACCTGCATGTTATGCACATGTACCCTAGAACTTAAAGTATAATAATAAAAAATAATTTTAAAAAATAAATAAATAAATAAATAAATAAATAAAGTACTTGTTCTGGGGGTCACTACATAGCCTGGAATGTGAGGGAGTGAAAGCAGACTTCGTCTTTATGGACGCTTCAAGTGATCCATGCTTTCTACTTACAGAGCCAGGAAGCAATAAACAGATTAACCTTGATGTCTGAGCTAAAGCCAAGATGGAGTTGACCAAGGTGATCAAAGCTATGGGTCGGATTTTCTGTAGCTGGGTACAATGGTGTTTCCAGGGTCCTGAGGCTAAGTGGCCTATGGTTAATCATAGAATCACTTATTAGAATCAACTCCAACTTTCAATTAAGAGTCAAGAACATTTACATCCCAAGAGACTGCGACAAGGCCCTAGCAGTTGATTAGAGTTTGATTCTTGGCTCAGTAATTTTTGTCTTGAGTTCTGTCTATCATTCTCTGACCAAAACCTTGGTGAGTTACTAATTTCATAATGATGAGTTATATTCCACCCCATGTTTCATGATGTATATTAAAATCAAATATCAGTGGATGAGTTTTAAAATTTATTTGGTCATCAATATAAGATACAAGTAGTAAATGATCTTGACAAACAGCTCTATATAACTTTCCCAAATCATTCTCCTAAAGAACCTGAAGAGTAGCAGACGGGGTTTGTGTGCCTGTTTATTGTTTGATGTTCATATTATGTTATCCTCTTTCGTCTTTTAAAAGTCAAATGACTGATGGATTAATAGTAGGTTCTCTTCTCACGTAAACTTTATAAGATGTTGCAACTATTCTTATGCCTTCAGGTGCTATTTTTATATTAATGACTTCAAAATTTATTTCTTCTGCTCAAACCTCATCCTTTAGTGCCAGGTCTATAGCTCAAATTGCCTTCTCAACAAATTTAATGGTTCACATGTGTTTCAAACTAAACACACCCCATCTAAACCTATCATCTTACCTTTCAGTCATGACCCCTTCGGGGCACAAATCTCTATAAATGGCACATTATCACCAATCTGCCCAAGATAGAAACTGATCATTATCCTTGTCATGTCCACCTTGTTAATCCTTTATAGCCAATTAATCATTAAGTCCTGTTGATTCTTTCTGCTAAATGTGTTTTAAATCTGCCGTCTTTCTTTAATATCATCATCCTTTTCCAGGTCACTATCATATTTCACCAGGAATCGTGAAAGGGCCTCGTAACTTTCCCAGAGGCAGTCTTGCCTCTCTGATCAATTCTCCATACTACCATTAGAATGAGGTTTGCAGAAAGCAAATATAATTTTGTCAATTCCTTCCCTGTTTAATACAACTCAGTGGCTTCCTTTGTTCTTAGAACAAAACTCCAAATTCTAAACATGAACCTTAAGGTCCTATGTGATACAGTCTCTGTCATTCTAAATAGTCTCGCCTTTGGCACTACCTTGAAAATTAGAGCTTCATTCACATTATCCTTCTTTCAGTTTTTGAAATTTCATTTTCATGCCACTGTAGGAGCTTCATAGGTGCATTTCCTCTACCTGAATGATTTGCCTTCATCAAACTCACTTTGTTAAAGTCTTGCTTTCAAGATTTGTCAAATATTTCTTACTCATTCTGCTCATCTAGTGTGAATGTTATCTGCTCAAAGTCAGCATTTCCTCAATTGCCAAACTAGTTTATGAATCATCATTACACTATTTCATAATACTACACACTTCTCTTTAGTGGCACATAACACTGTGCAAAGCCATGCTTAAATAAATGCAGATGTTTGAAGTTACAGCTAAAGTCAGAATTTTTATTTTGCTTCATATTTTTTGTCAAACTTTTATCTCCTTGATTAAAATACCATGATTGTAGAAATTTATAGAGCGACTGCAAGGAGGAAAATTAAAGCCAATTGCTTCTGAGAAGGAAGAAAAATAAGGAGAAAGGACTATGTGGTTACTATTAGAGGTAGTAGAAAGTTTATAGAAAAAGTGATATACCTAAAAGAAGAGTTTTAAAACTTTGGGATTGCTATGCAATGTAAATACTCTTGTCAGTCTCCTTACAAATTTTAGTTCATTTTCTGCTTTCATATTACTGCTTTCAGAGTTGGAAGGTTGTTTGTTTCATAAGAAGATGGCAGAAGGCAGGCGCAGTGGCTCATGCTTGTAATCCCAGCACTTTTGGAGGCTGAGGCAGGAGGATACCTTGAGTCCAGGAGTTTGAGACCACCCTGGGCAAGATGGTGAGATTCCTATCTCTATAGAATACCTAATAAGGGGTGCTCCCTGTATCAAGTTACATAGGGTTATTGAAGAAAAGACATGTGAACCAAACATGTCAAAACAATATGATAGAAGTTATACAAAAATTAGAGCAAAAGAAAAATGATGGCACAAAGGAGGGATGATATTTGTTTGGGGAGAACATAGTAGAATCCATGGCAGAAATATTTGAAATTGATCTCAAAGACTAGAAGTTGTCCACATGGAAAAGGGCATTCAAATCATTTTAGGACAAGGGTGCAGAAGTGCCAAACTGAAGAGGTGAACAAGAACATAGTGCTCTTTAGAATCTATTAGTAGTTCAATGTAGAGTCATAATTCTCAAACTAGAGATCTCCCAGGGACACACATAGATGTCAGAGACAGGAACAAGCAATATGAAACTGAAAGAATAGAAGGAAAGAAGGAGGAAAGTAATACAAGGGTGGGTAAAAGAGGGGTTTATTCACACTTATATCTAAAAGGTAGACATACTTGTAAATTTAAAAATGTTGTTTTTAACTTTTAGTGAAATCAAGTAAATCTAGAATTAACTATTGAAAACCTTCCAAGTATACTGTCTCGGTAGAAATATTGTTTTTCCCAAGATACCAAACCAGGTCATCATATAGTAGTAAAATTTAACTAATGGATGATGTAATTTTATTAAATAATCAATTTGACTTTACCTGATTACTAATTTTATTTTCTTAAATGAAATATATTTTAATAAGATATATTTATTACTAAAAGAAGGTACATTTTACTTGTTTTATTGGTATTTGTTTACATAGTCTGCCATGGCTACAGTATGATTAATTTTGCAAATATGTTTGCTATGACTGGCCTTTCATATTCTGAAGTACATTGGTCTACGCAAGAGGTAATTGTGGAATTTTATTTATTTATTTATTTATTTATTTATTTATTTATTTGTTTTATTGTACTTTAAATTGTAGAATTTTTTAATGTTCCCAGATGATGCCTACGTTTCAGTGGAACTTTCTTCTTTTTAGTAAATATAAAAGAGAAAGTTGAGACTCCTTCTATTGTGGACAATTTCTGAATTTTCTGTTTTGTTAATTTGATGTCAGGTAACAAAGGAATTAGTAAATATCTCATTAAATATGTGCTCTGAAATTGTTTATTTAGTATTGTTTCTAATAGAATATTTCAGATGGAAAATGTACCATATATTAAGAATTTTGCCAATTAAACTTTTAATTACCCTAGGGCATATAGCCACCCTTGGCTTCCCTAAATATTTATTTGGATATGTGAAGATTCCTCTAAAGCATAGACATTCCAATCAAGTTGTTAACCAACTAATTTAAGATCCATAGGCTCTAACTGCAACTCCCCTCAAAGCCACAGATTTCACATAGCTTCTGCAGTTCTGGAAGTCTGAGCCAGCACTTCTGACATCAAGGAAGCTTCATGGATGTTACATTAGGTCATAAGAAGAAGCAAGTTACATTCTTGCTTGGGGACTGGTCTCTTATTTGGGATGGGTCTCTCATCTGCTTTGCCTTGGAAAACTTCTCAGGAGTCATGGGCTGACAAGTGAACTTTTTACATCTACCAGGTTTATAGCATTATTGAATTACCTAATTTTTAATTTTCTGAGCTAATGTTGTCAAAAATTTCTTAATTGTTGACCTTTATGAAATAAAAGTCCTGAGCCCCACTGTCATTTATTTCTGCTCACAACCAGGAAAACAAACCAGAGAAAAAACTGTAGAGTTTGGCATGACTAAATATTGTTATAATTGAAGCTAAAAAAGATTCATTTTTGATTTTTAATATTCGAGTTTATATTATAAAAAGTGTTGCAGGTACTGCAAATTTCATTTTATCACACATGATTTTTAAATATTAAGTGAATAAGGACATAGTTTTGTCATTGGTGACTCTTATGGTCTGAACTGTATCATCCCAAAATTTATATGTTGAAGTCCTAACCTTCCATACATTAGAACAAGACTATTTTTGGATAGAGAGTCTTTAAAGAGGTAATTAGGTTAAATGAGGTCTTTTGGATGAGCTCTAACACCATATCACTGGTGTGCTTATAAGGAGAGGAAATCTGGATGCAGCAGGTACAGAGGGAAGACGATGTAAAGACAGAGGGAGAAAATTGTCATCTACAAGTCAAGGACAGAGGGTCCTCAGAAGACACTAACCCTGGAACACCTTGATGTTGAAAATCCAGCCTCCAAAATTGTAAGAAAATAAATGTATGTTGTTTAGGCCACCCAGTCTGTAGCATTTTGTTATCACAGCCCTAGGAAACTAATACAAACTAATACAGTGACTTTCAATGGATGTTCCAGAGAACCCCAGTGTAGACCAGAAGATGAACTAAGTCTATGAGCAGAAACCCTGCTCCTAGCTCCTCCAGTCTCCGGCTGCATGCCCTGAGGCCAATGGGCCTGCCTGAGCTGGTGTTAACACTTGTAAACCAATGACATTTAATGGCTACCTCACAGATTGGCTTTGAAGATTGCATATAATAATGCAAGTAAAAGCACATATAATGTACAAAGTGTTGTCTAAAACTAATGAAACCTGAATGTTCTTGAATCTGTTTAACCTACTCTAGTCATCATATGACAGAGCCAAAGACAATTTTGTCTTCATGCTTCTGTCATATTACTTGGGTATTGCCTGGGGCAGCAGATTCTGTCCATAAATTCATAGTCAGAGCATCCAGAGTTTTCTCTCCCCAAAGTAGTTTTTTACAATTCCCTCTCTTGGCCAAAGCCTCCTCAGCTTCCTTTCTTGGCTCTCCACTTGCCTCCTTTGTGTCAGGGACTCTTTGAAAACTTTTCTTACCCAAGTAATGTTGGGGGTAGGGTGGCAGGCAGACCTAGGCAGGATTAGGGCTAAACCTTGTTCAGTCTAAGGAGGGGGGGGTTAACACCCTTATCACTAGACCCAAGGGATCAACTTAGGATAAATTGGCCAGAGTAGGAGACTAGCCAGCCACCCAGACTGGTCTTTGTCTAGAAATTCTAAAACACACCTATCATAATCCCTTCAGAAAAGTCAACAAAACAGATCCGGTTTGATTTTTAACAATCTATTTTACTGTTGCCTTAAAGATTAGGAATAAAAATATTGTCCCACCTCTAATCTGTCTGTTCACAGAAGGGCACCAAATAACTTGCCAGGTGTAGTTGAGCTACTCCGATGTGGACCTTTTCCATTTTGCTAATATGCAAGTGGTCTTTCTTCTAGAAGTTATACACGTTAAGGCCAACTCACTTTCACCAATAATAACATAAATAATTAAGATACACATTCTTTTCTAGTAAAATATGGTTTTACAAAGACCTGATAGTACTTTTAAGTGTGATTAATTGTGAAATCTCTTTTCTTTATTTGTATTCATTTAGCCTACTCCTCTAGAATCCCATGTAACCAACAGAGAGAAATCCCAGCTGTACTGTGAATGGGAAAAAAATCTTACTGTCTGACCCTAAAGATGTCAGCAACTTACTCTATAAATCTCTAAACTCATTCACCTTCTGTCTCTGCCTTTCTACAACCAATTGGATTTATTCTAAAATCATGGTACACTTCAGGATGTTTACTCTTAAATCATAGAAACAATAAAGAAGATCTTACTAGATGCAAGGCTCCGGATTTTTTTCTATTATTGTATTGCCATCACTATTTTTTAATAAAAAATATCAGATTTCATTGATAATGGGATTTTTCTCTTGATGTTATTTTATATATATATATATATATATACACACACACACACACACACATATATATGCCTTTTATATGTTTTCAAAATATTCCTTAAGTTTCACTGTAATATTTTAGTACTCTAAAATAGTTACAGAAATAATCATTATCACATTTATGACCTATCCTTAAATGCGACTTTGACTTCGTAATGCATATAAAATAACCTTTTGCGTGATATTTTTTACCTACAGAAAATCCTTCTATCATCGTGAGTATCCTTCTATCATCGTGAGTATTTTTCTTTCAGCTTTTCATTGTCACTCAATCTCATTCATGCACTTATTGAGCACTTTGTAATTGTTATTTGAAAGATTGTTACAGTCTTTGTAATTCTTAACCTTTTTACTAGTGAAGGATAAATTTGAGAGTCTAATGGGAGGCATGAAACTACTCATCTTAGAAATTCACACAAATTTACATGAACTTCGGGTTACAAATGTCTTTTCTTCATAATGTCACTGTCAACTATTCAGAGTGACAAAGGCCACCCTAAGTTTCTAAGAAGAGTTGTGATGACAATGTAATCAGTTGCCCACAAATGAGTTTAAAAAACAAAAGACTCTGGAAATTAATGAAGATAATCAAATAAACTCATTTTCTAAGCACCTAGAGTTCTCATGTATTTGTGAAATGATGAAGGAAATAAGCTAATTTAATATCTAAAATACTAATGTGCTCTGTAGTGATATATACGTGTATTCTAATGAAGTTCATTTTCTTGAACTAATAGGGCATGCTCTGAAGTCATTAAGAAGCAATATAAAACTATAGAGATTTAAGGGCCAAGATGAGTTTTATAGCTACCAAGGTGCAATGGGAGGTCACAGGAAGCAGAGGGATCAACCGGGGTTGGGAATTTTAGGAATACTCTTATTTCCTGGAATGGAGGGGATTCTCTAAAAATGTCTATTTGTTGAATGAAATACATTCTTTGCTATTTAAACTCTATTCATGGGACAGTGATAGCCATTTCTAATTTTCAAGCCAAAGGTGATACAACTGGACTTGAACTGTAAATTGAGCCACAGTTTGCTAATGCACTGAATAATGGAAAATTAGTGTCTAGAATACCAGTCAAGAGTGACAGCAAAAATCATAGCTGAAGTGTAATAAAAGCCTAGAACAAAAAAAGGGAATGAGGAATGAAAATAATTGAAAAAAAAAAGCATCAAAGATCAGCAGTAGACTTGGGGACTGATTGAATATAAAGACAAAGGATGTGAGTTTATAAAAATGATTCAAGGCCAGGCAGGCTGGCTCATGCCTGTAATCCCAGCACTTTTGGAGCTGAGGCAGGAGGATTTCTTGAGTCCAGGAGTTTAAGACCAGCCTGGGCAACACAGTGACATTCCATCTCTACAAAAATAACAAAAATTAGCCAGGGGGCACACAGCTGTCATCCCAGCTACTCAGTAGACTGAGGTGGGAGGATCACTTGAGCCCACAAGATTGAGTCTGCAATGAGCCATGATTGCACCTTTGCACTCCAGCCTGAGTCACAGAGTGAGATCCTAGAAAGAGAAACATAATCTACATTATAAAAGGGTTGATTCCTGAGAGATGGTAGCCCAGCTAGAACAGATACTCTCAACATGTGTGGACTTCATGGAATCTGCACAAGTCCTCAGAAATCATAGGCAACATTTTGTGTGCATGAGTTTAGGTGCATTGCTGGGGAGGCCTAAATACAAAAGGTAAAACAATAAAGTTTATAGAGAAAAACATAACTTCATGACCTTGATGTAGACAAAGATTTTTACATATGACATTAAAAGTACCATAAGAGAACTGAGAAAATGGTTTTTATTAAAATTAATGTTCTTTCTGTCAAAATATAACATTAAAAGAATGTAAAAGCAAGACACTGAGAAACTAGAAGAAAACATTCACAACATATGCATCTAACAAATGATCGATATCCAAATTATATACAGAATTTCTGCAAATCAACAATTAAAAGAAAAACAAGTTGGTTGCGTGTGGTGGCTCATATCTGTAATCCCAGCATTTGGGAGGCCGAGGCAGGTGGATCACTTGAGGCTGGGAGTTTAAGACCAGCCTGGCCAACATGGTGAAACCCCATTGCTACTAAAAATACAAAAATTAGCCAGGCGTGGTGGCGCATGCCTGTAATCGCAGCTGCTTAGGAGGCTGAAGCAGCAGAATTGCTTGAACCCAAAGAGGCAGAGGTTGAAGTGAGCTAAGGTTGTGCCACTGCACTTCAGCCTGGACAACAGAGTGAGTGAGACTCTGTCTGAAAAAAAAAAAAAAAGAAGAAGAAGAATAAAAAATAAAGAAAAAGAAAAACAAATCAATACAATTGGCCAAAAGTCTTGAACAGGGACGTTACTAAGAGGATAGCTAAATGCCCAGTAAGTATGTTAAATGTTCTCATTGTTTCTCATTGGTCAGGAGTCCAAGATCAGCCTGACCAACATGGTGAAACCCCGTCACTACTAAAAACACAAAAATTTAGCCAGGCATAGTGGCAGGCACCTGTAATCCCAACTACTCAGGAGGCTGAGGCAAGAGAATCACTTGAACCCAGGAGGCGGAGGTTGTAGTGAGCCAAGATCGCACCATTGCACTCCAGCTTGGGTGACAAGAGCAAAACTCTGCCTCAAAAAAACAAAACAAACAAACAAACAAAAAGCCTCCCATTATTTATCAAGAGAGGCAAAGTAAAACTACAATGAAATACCACTTCACATCCACCAGAATTGCTACAAATTAAAAGATTGACAATACTAAGTATTGGTGAGTGTATGGAATAGTGGAACTCCCATTTATTGCTGGAGAGGGTGTAAGTTTGTATAACTACTCTGGAAAACTGTGTGGCAAGATCTTCTAAAGTCAGATATAGACCTATCCTAAGGAACCAGCAATTCTATTCCTAGAAAAATACCCAGAAGAAAAGTAAACATATGTCCATCAAAAACCATGTATAGAATGGTTATAACAGCTTTATTGATAAGTGCCAATAAACTGGAAGCAACCCAAATATCTATCAATGGGAGACTAGATGAATTGTATTCACTAAGTTTATGCAATTGAAAATTATGGAGCTACAAAAAGAATAAACTGTTGATACATGGAATAACATGGATGAAGCTCAGAGAAATAAAGCTGAGCAAAAGTAGCCAGACACAACAGTATATATTGTATAATTATTTTTATAAGGAGTTTACAATGGGCAAAACTAATTCATGACTATATAATCAGAAAGTTGCTTTCTTCCTAGAGGTGAGGGAGATATGAATCTGGAAGAGAAACAAAAGATCCTTTTAGGGTGTTGGAAAGTTTCATATCTGGATCTGACTGGCAGTTACTCCATTGTCTACATGCACACAAAGTAATCAAAATGTCCACTTAAGATGTATACAGTGCACTTCATTATATATACATTATGATTCAATGAAAAATAAATTTTAAAACACTACATCTGTCCTCAGCTTACTTGACCTCTTAGTAACACTGAAACCAGTTATCCACACTATTTTAAACCCTTTCCTCTCTTGAGGGTACCAAGTTTGTCTATTTTCAGTCTTTTGGGCTGCTCCTTGTCAGTTTCCTTTAGTGGGAATCTTAGTTCTCTAAGCATCGTAGTGTCTCAGAGCTCAATCTAGGGCCACTTTCTCTTCTCCTTCTAAAATCTCTCCCTGGGTCAGTGGTTCTCAGCACTCACGAATGGATCAGAATTAACCTAAGGGTTTATTTTTTAACACTGATGTCCAACTAACACCCTAGGGCTTCTTATTCAATTGATCAGGGCTGGGATCTAGCCATTTGTATTCAAAAGTTCCCCAGGGGAATCTAATATGTAGTCAAAATTGAGAGCTACTTCCCTAAGTGATTTTATCCCATTCCAAGACTTAGATACCATTTGCGTACTAATTACATTTATATTTGTTTCCAATACAAATGTTTCCTTAAACTCAATAGTATTATGAAAAATATCTATTTCATGTTTTCATCTATGAGTCAAAATATCCAAAATGGATTTCCTGACTTTCTACCTCCCACTCCCATCTGCTCCTTCCTTAGGCTTCCCTGTGTAATTAACCATCCAATCTACCATCCACCCAGTTGGTTAAAGCAAAAACTTATGAATCATTCTTATTTCTCCTTTTATCTCTCACCCTGACCTCTCCTGAATCTAATGTTAGTAAATTCTATCAGACTAACACCCAGAAGATACCTTGAATCAGCTGTTATTACCTTCTCTGCTACCATTCTGATCAAAGCTTTATCATCTCTCAGCTGGAACATTGCAAAAGCTCCTAACTGCCATTCCTGTTTCCGTTCTTTCCTTTCTTTCTTCATGTTTATACAGCTTCCATGTTGATTTTTTAAAAAAACATATAGCATATCACTACCCTGCTTCAAACCCTTCAGTGCATTCTATTCCCCTTAAAATTAATTCAAAGCTCTTTATCATGAGCCTTATGATCTGCTCCTGGCTTATTTTCCAACATTACCTTTTACCACTCTCACCCTCACTTCCTGTGCCTCAGCCATACGCTGGCCTCTTTTCTGTTCACTGAAGATGACAAGTCATTTCCCACCTCATGTTCTTTGAACTTGGCCTGGAATGCATTTCACTGGCTCTTCATAAGTCTGGTTCCTTCCTGTCATTTAGGTCCCAGTTGCTTTCTGAGAGAAGCCTTTCATGGCTACCTCATCCTAAGTGATCCACCTCTGCTTATTCCCTTTCATATAACTCTGTTTCTTCACAGTGCTTTTCACAGTCTGTTTAAGATTTTTGTCCATTTCTTCATTGTTTTCTCTCTGTACTGTACAATGTAAGCTCCTACAGGACAGGAATCTCTTTTGCCTTTTTAATAAGTATTTCTGCCTTCTGAAACGTGTTGAACACACAATAGGCACTCAATAAATGTTTGCTCTCAATGAATAAGTAAGGTCTTGAGAAATTAGTCAATTTATTCATAATAAAAATTAAAAGCACCATTTACTGAGCATCTACATTATGCCTTTTGCTATGTATATTAAGAATTATCTCATTTAATTATCTCATTTAATTTTTAACAACAACAATCTGAGAGGCAGGCAATGTTATCCCAATCTTATAAAAGAAGGAAGTGAGAGACTGAAATTGATGTAAATTCATACAGGAAGCAAGTGGTAGTGCAAAAAATTTAGCTTAATCAGTTTAACCCCAGAGCCCATGCTTTTGTGCCTATGCTATTCTTCTCCTTGTCAGAAGAAAAAGGTAAATAAATTTTCACAGTATATAAAGGGAAGCATCTTCCTATGAACAGGCTGGGGCACTCTTGTGGATCTTGCTATGTTTCTTCAGTGAGGCCAACATGAAACACTAGTGACAATACTATCTTATATTTATGTCCCGAGTTCTTTAAATTTTCTAAAGTATGTGCTATTTTATTATCTTCTTTGGTGTCTACTCATGTGCTAATTTATTATATGGATATATGTACATATTCCATCCACCCTTTCATTCATTATACATAGTCTAGGTAGGAAACAGACAGCTTATATTTAAAGCACAAAAAGTGTGAGAAGTGTGTTATGCATGAAGACCTAGGACAACCAGAGGAAGAATGAACTAACTCTGTTGGACAGCTCAGAGAATTCTTCATCATGGAGGTGACATTTGAAGTGAAACTTAAACCTTGAATCTTGAGTAAAACATACCAAGCAAAAAAAAGACCATCTGATCTTTGACAAACCTGACACAAGCAATGGGGAAAGGATTCCCTATTTAATTAATGGTGTTGGGAAAACTGGCTAGCCATATGCAGAAAACTGAAACTAGACCCCTTCCTTACACCTTATACAAAAATTAACTCAAGGTGGAGTAAAGACTTAAGAGTAAGACCTAAAACCATAAAAACCCTAGAAGAAAACCTAGGCAATGCCATTCAGGACATAGGCATGGGCAAAGGCTTCATGTTTAAAACACCAAAAGCAATGGCAACAAAAGCCAAAATTGACAAATGGGATCTAATTAAACTAAAGAGCTTCTACAGAGCAAAATAAACTATCACCAGAGTGAACAGGCAACCTAAAGAATGGAAGAAAATTCTCACAATCTATCCATCTGACGAAGGGCTAATATCCAGAATCTACAAGGAACTTAAACAAATTTATGAGGAAAAAAAAATACCCCATCAAAAAGTGGTCAAAGGATATGAACAGACACTTCTCAAAAGAAGACAGTCGGTGGGGGCGGAGCAAGATGGCCGAATAGGAACAGCTCCAGTCTCCAGCTCCCAGCGCGAGTGACACAGAAGACAGGTGATTTCTGCATTTTCAACTGAGGTACTGGGTTCATCTCATTAGGGAGTGCCGGACAATGGGTGCTGGTCAGCTGCTGCAGCCCGACCAGCGAGAGCTGAAGCAGGGCGAGGCATCGCCTCACCTGGGAAGCGCAAGGGGGAGGGGAATCCCTTTTCCTAGCCAGGGGACCTGAGACACACGACACCTGCAAAATCGGGTAACTCCCACCCAATACTGTGCTTTACCAAGGGTCTTAGAAAACAGGCACACCAGGAGATTATATCCCACACCTGGCTGGGAGGGTCCCTTGCCCACGGAGCCTCCCTCATTGCTACAACAGCAGTCTGCGATCTAAGGGCAAGGCAGCAGCGAGGCTGGGGGAGGGGCGCCCGCCATTGCTGAGGCTTAAGTAGGTAAACAACGCCGCTGGGAAGCTTGAACTGGGTGGAGCTCACAGCAGCTCAAGAAGTCCTGCCTGTCTCTGTAGACTCCACCTCTGGGGACAGGGCACAGCTAAACAACCACAACAACAACAACAAAAACCAGCAGAAACCTCTGCAGACGCAAATGAATCCGTCTGACAGCTTTGAAGAGAGCAGTGGATTTCCCAACACTGAGGTTGAGATCTGAGAACGGACAGACTGCCTGCTCAAGTGGGTCCCTGACTCCTGAGTAGCCTAACTGGGAGACATCCACCACTAGGGGCAGACTGACACCCCACACCTCACAGGGTGGAGTACACCCCTGAGAGGAAGCTTCCAAAGCAAGAATCCGACGGGTACACTCGCTGTTCAATAATATTCTATCTTCTGCAGCCTCTGCTGCTGATACCCTGGCAAACAGGGTCTGGAGTGGACCTCAGGCAATCTGCAACTGACCTACAGCTGAGGGTCCTGACTGTTAGAAGGAAAACTAATAAACAGGAAGGACACCCACACCAAAACCCCATCAGTACCTCACCATCATCAAAGACGAGAGGCAGATAAAACCACAAAGATGGGGAAAAAGCAGGGCAGAAAAGCTGGAAATTCAAAAAATAAGAGTGCATCTCCCCCTCCAAAGGAACGCAGCTCATCACCAGCAACGGATCAAAGCTAGATGGAGAATGACTTTGACGAGATGAGAGAAGAAGGCTTCAGTCCATCAAACTTCTCAGAGCTAAAGGAGGAATTACGTACCCAGCACAAAGAAACTAAAAATCTTCAAAAAAGAGTGGAAAAATTGATAACTAGAATAATTAATGCAGAGAAGACCATAAACGAACTGACAGAGATGAAAACCATGACACGAGAAATACGTGACAAATGCACAAGCTTCAGTAACTGACTCGATCAACTGGAAGAAAGAGTATCAGCGATTGAGGATCAAATGAATGAAATGAAGCAAGAAGAGAAATCTAAAGGAAAAAGAAGAAAAAGAAATGAACAAAGCCTGCAAGAAGTATGGGATTATGTAAAAAGACCAAATCTACGTCTGATTGGGGAGCCTGAAAGTGAGGAGGAAAATGGAACCAAGTTGGAAAACACTCTTCAGGATATCATCCAGGAGAACTTCCCCAACCTAGTAGGGCAGTTCAACATTCAAATTCAGGAAATAGAGAGAACCCCACAAAGATACTCCTCGAGAAGAGCAACTCCAAGACACATAATTGCCAGATTCACCAAAGTTGAAATGAAGGAAAAAATCTTAAGGGCAGCCAGAGAGAAAGCTCAGGTTACCCACAAAGGGAAGCCCATCAGACTAACAGCAGATCTCTCAGCAGAAACTCTACTAGCCAGAAGAGAATTTTAAACCCAGAATTTCATATCCAGCCAAACTAAGTTTCATAAGTGAAGGAGAAATAAAATCCTTTACAGACAAGCAAATGCTTAGAGATTTCGTCACCACCAGGCCTGCCTTACAAGAGACCCTGAAGGAAGCACTAAACATGGAAAGGAACAACCGGTACCAGCCATTGCAAAAACATGCCAAAATGTAAAGACCATCGAGGCTAGGAAGAAACTGCATCAACTAACGAGCAAAATAACCAGTTAATATCATAATGGCAGGATCAAGTTCACACATAACAATCTTAACCTTAAATGTAAATGGACTAAATGCTCCAATTAAAAGACACAGACTGGCAAACTGGATAAAAAGTCAAGACCCATCAGTTTGCTGTATTCAGGAGACCCATCTCACATGCAGAGACATACATAGGTTCAAAATAAAGGGATGGAGGAAGATCTACCAAGCAAATGGAGAACAAAAAAAAGCGGGGGTTGCAATACTAGCCTCTGATAAAACAGACTTTAAACCATCAAAGATCAAAAGAGACAAAGAAGGCCATTACATAATGGTAAAGGGATCAATTCAACAGGAAGAGCTAACTATCCTAAATATATATACACCCAATCCAGGAGCACCCAGATTGATAAAGCAAGTCCTTAGAGACTTACAAAGAGACTTAGACTCCCATACAATAATAATGGGAGACTTCAACACCCCACTGTCAACATTAGACAGATCAATGAGACAGAAAGTTAACAAGGATATCCAGGAATTGAACTCATCTCTGCAGCAAGCAGACCTAATAGACATCTACAGAACTCCGCACCCCAAATCAACAGAATATACATTCTTCTCAGCACCACATCACACTTATTCCAAAATTGACCACATAATTGGAGGTAAAGCACTCCTCAGCAAATGTACAAGAACAGAAATTATAACAAACTGTCTCTCAGACCACAGTGCAATCAAACTAGGACTCAGGACTAAGAAACTCAATCAAAATCGCTCAACTACATGAAACTGAATAACCTGCTCCTGAATGACTACTGGGTACATAACGAAATGAAGGCAGAAATAAAGATGTTCTTTGAAACCCATGAGAACAAAGATACAATATACCAGAATCTCTGGGACACATTTAAAGCAGTGTGTACAGGGAAATTTATAGCACTAAATGCCCACAAGAGAAAGCTGGAAAGATCTAAAATTGACACTCAAACATCACAATTAAAGGAACTAGAGAAGCAAGAGCAAACACATTCAAAAGCTAGCAGAAGGCAAGAAATAACTAAGATCAGAGCAGAACTGAAGGAGATAGAGACACAAAAAACCCTCCAAAAAATCAATGAATCCAGGAGTTGGTTTTTTGAAAAGATCAACAAAATTGATAGACCGCTAGCAAGACAAATAAAGAAGAAAAAAGAGAAGAAACAAATAGACGCAATAAAAAATGATAAAGGGGATATCACCACCAACCCCACAGAAATACAAACTACAATCAGAGAATACCATAAACACCTCTATGCAAATAAACTAGAAAATCTAGAAGAAATGGATAATTTCCTGGACACTTACACTCTCCCAAGACTAAACCAGGAAGAAGCTGAATTCCTGAATAGACCAATAGCAGGCTCTGAAATTGAGGCAATAATTAATAGCCTACCAACGAAAAAAAGTCCAGGACCAGATGGATTCACAGCTGAATTCTACCAGAGGTACAAGGAGGAGCTGGTACCATTCCTTCTGAAACTATTCCAATCAATAGAAAAAGAGGGAATCCTCCCTAACTCATTTTATGAGGCCAGCATCATCCTGATACCAAAGCCTGGCAGAGACACAATAAAAAAAGAGAATTTTAGACCAATATCCCTGATGAACATCGATGCAAAAATCCTCAATAAAATACTGGCAAACCGGATCCAGCAGCACATCAAAAAGCTTATCCACCATGATCAAGTGGGCTTCATCCCTGGGATGCAAGGCTGGTTCAACATACACAAATCAATAAACGTAACCCAGCATATAAACAGAACCAAAGAGAAAAACCACATGATTATCTCAATAGATGCAGAAAAGGCCTTTGACAAAATTCAACAGCCCTTCATGCTAAAAACTCTCAATAAATTCAGTATTGATGGAACATATCTCAAAATAATAAGAGCTATTTATGACAAACTCACAGCCAATATCATACTGAATGGGCAAAAACTGGAAAAATTCCCTTTGAAAACTGGCACAAGACAGGGATGCCCTCTCTCACCACTCCTATTCAACATAGTATTGGAAGTTCTGGCTAGGACAATCAGGCAAGAGAAAGAAATCAAGGGTATTCAGTTAGGAAAAGAAGAAGTCAAATTGTCTCTGTTTGCAGATGACATGATTGTATATTTAGAAAACCCCATTGTCTCAGCCCAAAATCTCCTTAAGCTGATAAGAAACTTCAGCAAAGTCTCAGGATACAAAATTAATGTGCAAAAATCACAAGCATTCTTATATACCAGTAACAGACAAACAGAGAGCCAAATCATGAATGAACTTCCATTCACAATTGCTTCAAAGAGAATAAAATACCTAGGAATCCAACTTACAAGCAATGTAAAGGGCCTCTTCAAGGAGAACTACAAACCACTGCTCAGTGAAATAAAAGAGGACATAAACAAATGGAAGAACATTCCATGCTCATGGATAGGAAGAATCAATATCGTGAAAATGGCCATACTGCCCAAGGTAATTTATAGATTCAATGCCATCCCCATCAAGCTACCAATGAGTTTCTTCACAGAATTGGAAAAAACTACTTTAAAGTTCATATGGAACCAAAAAAGAGCCCGCATTGCCAAGACAATCCTAAGTCAAAAGAACACAGCTGGAGGCATCAAGCTACCTGACTTCAAACTATACTGCAAGGCTACAGTAACCAAAACAGCATGGTACTGGTACCAAAACAGAGATATAGAACAATGGAACAGAACAGAGTCCTCAGAAATAATACCACACATTTACAGCCATCTGATCTTTGACAAACCTGAGAAAAACAAGAAATGGGGAAAGGATTCCCTACTTAATAAATGGTGCTGGGAAAATTGGCTAGCCATAAATAGAAAGCTGAAACTGGATCCTTTCCTTACTCCTTATACGAAAATTAATTCAAGATGCATTAGAGACTTAAATGTTAGACCTAATACCATAAAAACCCTAGAAGAAAACCTAGGTAATACCATTCAGGACATAGGCATGGGCAAGGACTTCATGTCTAAAACACCAAAAGCAATGGCAACAAAAGCCAAAATTGACAAATGGGATCTAATTAAACTAAAGAGCTTCTGCACAGCAAAAGAAACTACCATCAGAGTGAACAGGCAACATACAGAATGGGAGAAAATTTTTGCAATCTACTCATAGACAAAGGGCTAATATCCAGAACCCACAAAGAACTCAATCAAATTTACAAGAAAAAAACAAGCAACCCCATCAAAAAGTGGGCAAAGGATATGAACAGACATTTCTCAAAAGAAGACATTCATACAGCCAACAGACACATGAAAAAATGCTCGTCATCACTGGCCATCAGAGAAATGCAAATCAAAACCACAATGAGATACCATCTCACACCAGTTAGAATGGCAATCATTAAAAAGTCAGGAAACAACAGGTGCTGGAGAGGATGTGGAAAAATAGGAACACTTTTACACTGTTGGTGGGATTGTAAACTAGTTCAACCATTATGGAAAACAGTATGGCGATCCCTCAAGGATCTAGAGCTAGAAGTACCATATGACCCAGCCATCCCATTACTGGGTATATACCCAAAGGATTATAAATCATGCTGCTATAAAGACACATGCACACGTATGTTTATTGCAGCACTATTCACAATAGCAAAGACTTGGAATCAACCCAAATGTCCATCAGTGACAGACTGGATTAAGAAAATGTGGCACATATACACCATGGAATACTATGCAGCCATAAAAAAGGATGAGTTTGTGTGCTTTGTAGGGACATGGATGCAGCTGGAAATCATGATTCTCAGCAAACTATCACAAGAACGGAAAACCAAACACCGCATGTTCTCACTCATAGGTGGGAACTGAACAATGAGATCACTTGGACTCGGGAAGGGGAACATCACACACCGGGGCCTATCATGGCAAAGGGGGAGGGGGAAGGGATTGCATTGGGAGTTATACCTGACGTAAATGACGAGTTGATGGGTGCTGATGAGTTGATGGGTGCAGCACACCAACATGGCACAAGTATACATATGTAACAAACCTGCACGTTATGCACATGTACCCTAGAACTTAAAGTATAATAATAATAATAATAAAAAGAAGACAGTTATGCGGCCAACAAACATATGAAAAAAAACTCATCATCACTGTTCATTAGAGAAATGCAAATCAAAACCACAATGAGATATCATCTTGCTCCAGTTAGAATGGCAATCATTAAAAAATCAGGAAATAACAGACGCTGGAGAGGATGTGGAGAAATAGGAATGCTTTTTCACTGTTGATGGGAGTGTAAATTAGTTCAACTGTTGTGGAAGACAGTGTGGCATTTCCTTAAAGATCTAGAACCAGAAATACCATTCCCAGCAATCCCATTACTGGGTATATACCCCAAGGATTATAAATCATTCTACTGTAAAGGACACATGAACACATATGTTTATTGCAGCACTATTCACAATAGCAAAGACTTGGAACCAACCCAACTGCCCATCAATGATAGACTGGATAAAGAAAATGTGGCACATATATACCATGGAATACTATGCAGCCATACGAAAGGATGAGTTCATGTCCTTTGCAGGGACATGGATGAAGCTGGAAACCATCATTCTCAGCAAACTAACACAGGAACAGAAAATCAAACACCATGTGTTCTCATTCACAAGTGGGAGCTGAACAATGAGAATACATGGACACAGGGAAGGGAATGTAACACACCAGGGCCTGCTATGGGATAGGGGGCAATGGGAAGGATAGCATTAGGAGAAATACCTAACGTAGATGATGGGTTGATGGGTGCAGCAAATAACCATGGAGCATGTATACTATGCAGCAAACCTGCACATTCTGCACATGTATCCCACGAGCAACAGATGTTCATGATGGTTGTAAAGGATCAACTGTATTTTAAAACATAATATATTTTTTAAATCTATAATTCTTTTATAAACACATTCACATTGTTCAAACTATAACCAATAGTTTTTTTTGTTTGCTTTTTTTAACTTTCATTTTAAGTTTAGGGGTACAAGTCCAGGTTTGTTACATAGGTAAACCTGTGTCTTGAAGGTTTGTTGTACAGATTGTTTCATCATCCAGGTGTTAAGCCTAGATTTCTCAGAAGGGAAAACACACCAAACATATGTTCTTAAAGGTCAAGGGCTGGGTTTTGTATAATAACTAGACCATTATCTGTAGGATTTGAGACCTTGGTCAAAGACCATAATAAAATATTAATCTTTGCTGAACACATTCCCATATCTAACCATCTAGTCAAAATAGCTTATCCGCTGCATTTTTAAAGAATAACAGGTGGCCTTTTGTCATTTTATGCCTCTCTATCTGAGCCAAACTATATAATCATTTGCATTATACCTTTGGCTCAAAAACTTTTATATGTTTAGGCTATCAAGAATTATTTTTAATGGTTCCTAAATCATTTTAATCCTCAGAACTACTTTGGCCAATATTTGTCTTTGTTAAAAGTTAAAGGTGAGCACTCAGTATTATGTGAAAATGAATGCAATATTTAATTTTTAGTTTTGTCCTGTTAACATTAGATGATGCCCAGATAGTAAGCCTTTTCGGTAATGTAATCAATGGATGAGGAATTTGACCATTGTTGAAGGTTTTGTATATAAGAAGTCAATACAACATTGACCAAACTATTAACCAGCCAGAGAAACAGAATCCTAAGTATTTCTGAGGAAACTGTAAGTAGAACTTCTGCTGAACAAAATTGTTATTTGAATTATTAGATTTTTTCTTTATCCCAAGTGATGCATTCTTTAAAGGCTTAGATACTTGTTGCAGATTCACCTGTATAAATGTGTCTGTTTAAATTATGGCTTATCCCTCTAGGATTTGATTTTTTTTTTTTTGTATGGACATGAGATTCTTAATTATGGAAAGACAAATTTGTTTATTATTGCAATTAGTGCCAAATGTGAAAGTCTCATAATTTTTTAATTATTGAACTACAAATTTGTTTATTAAGTTCCTAATGTGAAAGTCTAGTCTCTATGATTCTTCTTTTTGAGAAGGAATAGATCAGTACTCTATTGTCACATAATTGACTGTATTAATATGCTATGTTGACTATTTAATATCATCCAAATCAACTGCTGTTGAATTGAACATTATTAATACTATTGTGAAACTTTATAGGCTACTAAAACATTTATTTAAATTATAAACCTTTCAAAACAGAAGTCTAGACCAAATTATATAAATCTCCCTGGGGATGTCCCTATAAAAGCTGGCCCAGGGTCACACTGAAGAAGTATTACAGTGGGAAGAACATAGCCTTTGGAAATAGACTATCTAGTTTCAAATATGGGCTCCACTACTTTCTATATATTTGGTTGGGTGAGTCCTCTTTTAGCCTTACCTTGGTTATTTGTAAAATGAATAACATAACGCTACCTACTTCATAGAGTTGCTATGAGAATTACATGAGATAATAGTACTAATAACTATATTTAATTAATGTTTATAAGATGCCCAGCATGTTAAGAACTTTACTTTTGTTATTATAATGAATTCCCCTAACATAGAGAAGTGTACTACTACAGGCCTTATTCTGTAGATGAGAAACTGTCTTAGCAAAGATAGTTCATTTCACATATACCATGTTGAACACACAGTACAGAACACAGTGAACCCTCTGTATGTGTTAATTACTGGTATTTTCCTAGGACTTGGCAACAAGCATTTTGACAAATTTATTCTGCCCTTGAACATCTTTGAGCCCGTTGGGGTGTTCTCCAACGCAATCAGTAGGTTAAGTGTCCTAACTTTGCAATGGCAAATCACTTAATGGAGGCCATGTGGCTTCCTGAAATGTTTGATGAAAGCCTCTGGTTTGAATGTTCCAACACTACTGGTTAGTCTTTCTATATTAGTTTATCTCTGCCTAAAATATCATGGTAAAAACAAGGCTAAGTTAAAAACTGATTTTTTTTTTTTTTTTTTTTGAGAGAGAATCTTGCACTGTCTCCTGGGCTGGAGTGCAACGGCGTGATCCCCACTCACTGCAACCTCCATCTCCCGGGTTCAAGGACTCTTCCGCCTCAGCCTCCTGAGTAGCTGGGATTACAGGCGCGTGCCACCACACCCAGCTAATTTTTTTTGTATTTTTAGTAGAGACGGGGTTTCACCATGTTAGCCAGGATGGCCTCGATCTCCTGACCTCGTGATCCACCCGCCTCGGCCTCCCAAAGTGTTGGGTTTGCAGGCATGATCTACCACGCCCGGCCGAAAACTGATTTTTAAGAGATATCCTTAAATCAAATCCTATACTAAACCAGTGGGCAAACTATTAGACCAGAGAGTCAGATTTAGGCCTTCAGAGTTCTGGTCTGGCTTTACTGTAAATCAGGAACTATGCTATATGCTCTGCATGAATTACTATAAATGGGTTTTACTGAAATACTATCAGGAACTGGGAAGTCACCACTTTTCAAAGAATTCCACTTGTATCCAAAGATCCAAATGTTACAAATTCCTCACTGTATTCAAGTCAAATATTTATACATGTGACCTCCAAATATTGCTCCTAACATACAGTTTCTCAATAAATATTTATTGAATAATTTGTTTCTGACACACTAAAAATGAAGTGATTTAAAACTGTCCTCTACATGGCTCACCTTCAAATATTTGAAGACAACATCACTTCTCTACTGAAGCTTTTTCACCAGCTTAATATCTGAGGATTCTCAAACTTACAATTGGTGACTACAACATAGAAGGAAGTTCAGGTGTTATGGGTCTAATATCAAATAAGTCTATGAGGCTAGGTGTGGTGGATCATGTCCATAATCCCAGTGCTTTGGGAAGCCCAGGCGGGAAGATACCTTGAGGCCAGGAGTTCGAGACCAGCCTGAGTAATGTAGAAACACCCTATTTCTTTAAAAAAAAAAAAAAATTAGCCAGATGAACACCTGTAGTCCCAACTACCCTGGAAGCAGAGGTGAGAAAATCACATAATAACCTCAAATCAATAAATGTTTGTGGAATAACTATTATAAACAGCATTTAAAATCATCATGATGACTTTGAACACACATTATGTAGAGATTGGATATAGAGAAGTCAAAGGCCCACACATCCCCACCCAAAACTGGGCTCTCAAAATAAGCAGGCAAAAGTCTTAAACACAAAGCATAATAAGGACACATTGTTATGCCAATTAGAGGCTTTTATTTTCTTTTTTTGCCAATTAAGATTAATTTAGTATGGCTTGAAATCAAGTGGGAAATGTTCTTAAACAAAAGGAATCAAACAGTGAAAACATGTTAAGCATTAAAAGCATTAAGTTACCTGTGCTGACATCCACATGTCCCAGTTTATTGCCAAGAGAATATAATCAAACCCAAGCATTCCTCTGCTTGGCACAAAGGTAAAATTGGCATAAAATATAAGCATTATGAAAGTATAATGGGTTAACCATGGCATCGGTTATTCTTTTCTTTCAGGCAGGTCCAAAATGTGGCTGCTTTTAACAATGGCAAGTTTGATATCCATACTGGGGACTACACAGGGTTTCTTTGGAAAATTAAATCCTGAAAGCCCTGAAGCGACTATGAACATTGTAAGTTACTCTGGGAAAAAACTCCATAAAACTAAAAGATGCTATTATTTAAAATCATAATGAGTTAAAGATTTTATATGACAATTAAAAATAAACAGTAATATTCATTTATTAGATATATCTAAAAATCAACTAAAATTTCACCTTTTGGGTTTTCTTCCTCAGAGTCAGATGATTACTTATTGGGGATACCCAAATGAAGAATACGAAGTTGTGACTGAAGATGGTTATATCCTTGAAGTCAATAGAATTCCTTACGGGAAGAAAAATTCAGGGAATACAGGTATATATGAGCTTCTTTTCTCCCTTCCTTTCTCTCTTTTTTGCTTTCCTTCTTTATTCCTCCTTCCCTCTCTCCTTTCTTCCTCCATCTTTTCATTCTTTTGTTCTTCCCTTTTTCCTCCTTTTATTTCTTCCTAAAAATATAATGTCTTGCTGATTCTGGAAATGCAAAAATAAGCTATATTTTTGGTCTTCAAGGAGATCATCATCAAGCCAATGAAATAGGTAAGTAAATGAGTGATTATAATAATATGTGATAAGCTCAAGCTACAGCTGTGCATAGGATATTAAACTGAAAGTTTTAATAAAATCACCTACCCCAGCTAGGGGAGTCAAGGAAAGCTCACTCTCAGAAACAATAACTGAATGAAGATCTAGAGGACCAGGAAGAGTTAGCCAGGGTGCGTGTTGCAGAGGGGAAGATGGGGAGCCAATTCAAGGCTCATTTCCCAAACACATACAGGCCAATTTTCACTAGTATTATCAAAAATTTACCTTTTTCTCATTGTAGAACAGTTGTGAAGTACAAAAAGAAAAAAACATTACTCGTAATTTTACCACTCACATTTTACCAAATTTAACAGTGTTCTGAATTACCTGAGAATATAATTTTTTCAATAGTTTTATTGAGATGTAACTGGCATATAATAAGCTGCTCATATTTAAGGTGTGCAGTGTCATAAGTTTTGGCATCTGAGAAATCAACTCCTTGAGAAATCATCACCACAATTAAGATAAGATATTCAAAAATAATCAACTCAATCAGGCAAATGTATTTAGTGCTAGTCATATGGAAGACTGTTTCTAGCCTCACATTTATCCTAGAATAAGGAATGCATTTATAAAGTTTATAAACATTTTTCTTCCTTAGGCCAGAGACCTGTTGTGTTTTTGCAGCATGGTTTGCTTGCATCAGCCACAAACTGGATTTCCAACCTGCCGAACAACAGCCTTGCCTTCATTCTGGCAGACGCTGGTTATGATGTGTGGCTGGGCAATAGCAGAGG
The DNA here is from genome assembly GCF_024542745.1 of Macaca thibetana thibetana. Classification (NCBI taxonomy): domain Eukaryota; kingdom Metazoa; phylum Chordata; class Mammalia; order Primates; family Cercopithecidae; genus Macaca; species Macaca thibetana. The sequence goes on from NC_065586.1 coordinate 84,611,795, forward strand.
AAACACCTGGGCCAGGAGAAACTTGTACTATTCACCAGATTCAGTTGAATTCTGGGCTTTCAGGTAAACAAAAGGGACAATTAAAAATAAACACTGGGCTTTAAAAGCATAGGCATTTGCCCCTTCTAATCCAGTCTCATTTTAACAAATTACACTCCTAGTAGGAGGATAGATAAGTCATTTTCATTCTAAACCATTCTTGGAGTCTTCCATGTACCTCATTCCTAGGGTAGCTTTTCCTTCAAACTTCCTGCGATCTCAGGAGTCTCCATTAGGGAATCCCTGAGTGTGCTTTTCCAAATGGAATGAACAATATGGCTGAAGTAAGGAAATTCACTGCCCCTGCAAAATTCCAAAGGAATGTCCATATGGACTCAAGAGAGATGTGAAAACCCAGTTGGGGGTAGGAGAACAGCAATCTGAATCATCATCAATAGGAGGGGTAGGGAGACTGAAATTCAGATGTCATGGAGAGATTATCACAAGCTTCTCTCACTGGTCTTCTTGTGCCTTACTCCTGGAAATTACTGATGGAGGTAGAGAACAGAAGAAAACCTGGCTGCTGATGCTAAGGCATGAAAGTGTTCCAAGAGTTCTAGCAGCTGAAAGGAAACCTGTGTGTCCCAGGTGTAGCGGGGAAAGGGAAAATGACATGAGTGAAGACTGAGGTGCTGATGGGGCAGTAGTGGTGACAGTGAGAGCCTTGGGCCTCATTCTGAGTGCACAGAGAAGTTTTAACAGGGGAGTGGCATAATACAGTTTTCATTTTCAAAATATCATGTTGGATGATTTGTGAAAAATAAAACAGAGAAATATAGGATTTATATTAAATGACACTGGAACACAGCATACACATTATTATTAAATCTGACATTTCATTTCAGGGATGGAAATAATTCCCACTTACAGATACTATCTTGTTTGGATTCAATTGTGGCTGCAGTGCTGTGCTTCAAAAATGATGTCAGTTGTTTATAAGAAGCCGCCCCAAAGGACACCTGACATTCACTGAGGGTCTATAAGCATCAATGTTTAGAGAATCCAGTTTTCTGTATCCCAAAGGGATCATTAGCTATAAATGCTTGAATTTTAGAAACAATAGCAAGGAAATGTATTCACTTTCATTTTGTCTTTTTCCTTTCAGCTTTGATGAAATGGCTAAATATGACCTTCCAGCCACAATCGACTTCATTGTAAACAAAACTGGACAGAAGCAGCTACACTATGTTGGCCATTCCCAGGGTACCACCATTGGTAAGTAATGGCAGTCAAGGCCAAGTGGTTTACTTCTCATAAACATTTTCCCAGTGGTTATGGTAGGCATGTTAGCAACCACATTAATTGCTTTCCATTCATGTAATGCCTCCAACAACACAATGACATATGGACAATTATAATTCCTATTATATGGGAAAACAAAACAAAGGGATGCAGTTCATGCAAGGTTACATGGATTATTACCAATAGGGTAGCTCAGGCAGTCTGATTCCCAAGCACATACTCTGAAGCATTATACCACACAGCCACTGAACTGAGTTTATTCATTTGACTGTATTTATGGGGCAGGCTCCTATGATGTATCCAAAGAATACAGAAATAAGTAAAATAGATGAAAACTTCTGCCTTTGTGCCACTTATACTCTAGAGATAGGAAGCAGAGAAAATAAAAAAGGTTACAAAGTAAAATATAATATATTTTAGATAATGGTAAAGCTATGGAGAGAAAATAACCCAGTGAATTACATTAGAGAGCACCAAAGGAGTTCACAGAAATTGTAGATAGGTAACACAAGCACTCTTTGGGTAAAGCCATGATGAAGGTCAGAGAGTGAGTCATGTGCCTACCTCATAGGCATCAGTTATTCCAGAAAGAAAGAATAGCAAGTGAGAAGAATCTGAAGCTGGAGCATACCTAGTTTGTTCAAGGAACAGCAGTGAGGCTATGCCTTGTGTGAATAAATCAAATTGAGAAAGAGACAAGACAGAGTGAGAGACGAGATCACAGAGGTTGGGGAGGAAAGACTGTTCAAGGCTCTTTGGCTGTTGTAGGGATTTTAACTTTCATTCTGAGAAAAAAAGAAAACTGCAGAATAACTTTGAATTGAAGAGTTACATGATTCATAACAGGATCCCTTTTGTTGCCAGGGGCAAAGGGGCAGGAGCAGAGAACCAATTAGAGGACACGTATAGTACCCATGTGGGAGATGGTGGTGACCTGGATGAAGGGTGTTCTTGGAAAAACCATTCTTCCACAAATAGAATCAGACTACATATTATATAGTTCTCTAGATGTGAAATGGTTTTTTTAGGCCATTCTTGAGTCTCATCAATATGTCATTATTGACAGTGGGAGGGCCTTGCCTATGTAGCTATACTGCAGAGTTAAACTTGATAACTACTTGATCACATCCTCATCTGCTAGTATACTACTGCTTACAAAATTAATTACTGAATGTATTTAATATGTATAGATATTTGAATTCTCTTGGGTCCTCATTTATCAAGCATTTACTATGTGCCAAGAATCATGATAAATTCTTTCTTTATATGATTTACTTCCTTTAGTTCCTAACAACCTAATGAAGCACTCACCACTATCCTTGTATTTCAGACAGGGAAACAGTGGTTCTTAGAGATCAGGTGGCTTGTCCAAGGTCACAAAACTAATAAACCACAGAGCCAGGATTCAAATCGAGTTTTGTCATATTTTAAAATTCTACTCTTAACCTTTCCACTTATATACTCTACTCATATTAAGTGTTAATTAATTATCTCATTGTGATGATATAAATTTAAATTCATAAAAAATATAGCACAAATAAACTATTTTTTGTAACCATGTGAGTATCCCAAATTTGGTCTATTTTCTAAGGTCAGATAAGGGTTTATGATAACTTTTAAAACGTTACAGCCTCATGTCCCCATAGAAAAATCTATGAAAATAAAACAAATATACCAAAATCTAATCACTCTGAGCCAGCAGAGATGCCAAGTTCTCAGGTTTTCTCAAACACCATCCTTAGTAAGTCCAAAATAATGTCACACTTGTACAAACAAACAAAACAACAACAACACACACACACACACCTTTTTCACCAGTTCCTTGTTCTTTTTCAGGTTTTATTGCCTTTTCCACCAATCCCAGCCTGGCAAAAAGAATCAAAACCTTCTATGCTCTAGCTCCTGTTGCCACTGTGAAGTATACAAAAAGCCTTATAAACAAACTTAGATTTGTTCCTGAATTCCTCTTTAAGGTATGCAATTCTCTTTAATTAAGTGAATCTAAGACACTCGATTGCCCATGGATTTTAAAGTTATAGAAAGAGAACAGAGTTATAAAAAGAGAATAATCATTTTTATATCCAAAAGTGGAACTGTATGCATCTGTATTATTTCTTTGATAGCACTGACCACGTTTGAATCTCCTCTACAGCCTGCGAGATCCCCCTTTCTTTCTTTCTTCTTGATTAGCTTCATGTGGGTCAGCAATGCCTGGGAGTAGATTTGCTTTTTCACAGATGGTTTATCAAGCACTCTACACAGTTGTGTCAAGGCTGTGATTCCACTCCAGGAGGAGGGAAGAGGAAATAAAAACAAAACAAAATAGTCAAATAAGAAGACTCACCCACTCGGGACAGAGAGACTGGAAAGAGGAGGGAAAGGAAGGAAAGGGAAAAGGAGAAGAGGAGGAAATAAATCAATGATTGAGTGAGGCAAACACCTTGAGATCTCTCATGGCTTTCCCTTTTGGCTTTCTTAAGAGCTCCTTCATCTTTAAATGGGGATTTCATAAGTCAGTAGTGTGGATTTCAATACATTATAAATATTAAGTACCTTATGCAGTAGGCACACATGTTATCAATTAATCTTTTTGTTTGACAGTGCTTAATACCCTAATTCTCTCACTCAGTGAAACCAACACACACACACACACACACACACACACACACACTCTTTCCTTTAGGAGAACGGTTTAGCCTCAGGCTATGAAATATGATTCCATTTCCTTCTATGGTTTTGTACTATTCATCTCTTTTCATTCTATATTAATATGTATGTCTAAAGCCTAAGAGAACTTACCTATAGGTAAACTACATTTGGAAAACTTTTATTAAAATCTAAAATTTTGTGATGATCCAGATATTTTTATTGGCTACATTGATTGAGAACTTCTTTCCTACTTGTACTCAGATTTTCTGATAGGCAATGTAGACATTGATTAAAATTTAGAAAAGTGCTAGACCTCAAGTTAGAGGCTTGGGTAAGGATTCTAGGTATAATCGAGATCTAATTAGCCCAAGACCTTGACTCATGTTAACCTCATGTTTCCTCATGTATAAAATAGAGATGACAAAATATCTGCCTTCCTCAAAGAGAGTTGGGGCAAACTCTTTCTATTCTTATACTGAGCCTCAATGCCTCTGTAAAAGCTTTGCTGAAAATATGGCCAAGTCACCATTTCTCCTCCCAAACTTTTCACAATTTATTGCTGAAATCTCACATCTTGGCACTTCATTATGACAGTCTGCCATGTATTTTTAAGATTTTATCCCACAACCCCTATCACCCCAACTAGATTGTAACTCTTTATGTCTTATACTTCCTCTCAGCAGCCAGTACTGTTCTGTGCCACAATAGATACCCAGTATTGATATCTGCGCTGCCCATTTCACAGCTTTCTTAAGGGAATTAACTAAATGAAAGTATTGGAAATTCCTAAAACAACATGTAAAAATAAGAATATATCATCATCCTAATCACTCATGTATAAGTAGATTAGATAAATTAGTGAGTCTTTTCTGCAGCTTGATTGCTACAACCCTCTAATAGTGCCTTTATTTTTCAGATTATATTTGGTAACAAAATGTTCTTCCCACACAACTTCTTTGATCAATTTCTTGCTACTGAAGTGTGCTCCCGCCAGACACTGAATCTCCTTTGCAGCAATGCCTTATTTATCATTTGTGGATTTGACAGTAAGAACTTTAACGCGGTTAGTACGCATTTCAATTTCTATATTTTGAGCAACATCTTTGATTACTTGTTTCATTGCCACTTAGAAATGGTACTTTATGAGAACTAGGAGTAGGTTCAGAACTGCGATATCCTGATAAACATGAGAGAAATCACAAATCATTGCTCCAATTTTGTCACTTCTGGCATCCTTCCATCACCCCAATTGCCCCTAAAACAAATAAACAACATGAAGAAAAAAAAAACAATTTACTACTCAGTTATGACCACCTAAATACTAGGTGTTACATTTAAATTCTGTAAGAGAAAGGACTGAACCATATATTTTAGTGGCTCCTTTGTGAGAAAAATGTCTTTATTGAATAAATGTTCTCAATAAATATTTCTAACGCTGACAGTAATTTCCATAAATCTTACAGACCAAGACTTTGCCCATATTCTTTTTTTGAGATGGAGTCTCGCTCTGTCACCTAGGCTGGAGTGCAGTGGTGTAATCTCGGCTAACTGCAAGCTCCGCCTCCCAGGTTCACACCATTCTCCTGCCTCAGCCTCCCGAGTAGCTGGAACTACAGGGGCCCGCCACCACGCCCGGCAATTTTTTTGTATTTGTAGTAGAGACGGGGTTTCATCGCATTAGCGAGGATGGTCTTGATCTCCTGACCTCATGATCCACACGCCTCGGCCTCCCAAAGTGCTGGGATTACAGGCGTGGGCCACCATGCCTGGCTGACTTTGCCCATATTCTTTATTTACCTTTTCATTCACTTTGTATTGAGTTCGAGTTTCAAAACATACGTGACAAAATACACTACCATAAAGTAGTTAAGAGTATGGATTTAGGTCAGTTTAAATTCAAACCCTACATTTGGAACTGAGTTAAACTCCTCTGTCTTGATTTCCTCATCCACAAAATGGGTTATTGTGAAGATCAAATGAGCTAGTATGTTTAAAGCACATAGAACATTGTACAAAGCATATAGCACATAGTAATAGCATATAAGGTTTTCTACTACTATTCATAGACAACTATCTCCACTCAAAATTGTCACTTTGGTTATATACCCTTGAACACCTAAGAAAATTACATCTATTGATAAGAAAGTATAATTCTATGAAGTGTTATAGTTACTTGTCATTCCATATGTGGAGTTTAACAGAGAGTAGCCTATCATCACACTAAGAAAAGGCAGAACAAATTACTGCATTCCATTAGTGAGAGTTTTATAAGAAAAATAATAGTAAAATAAGACAAAGAAAATTGGAGATGCCATCTTCTGCATAATAATTTGCAGAAGAGAATCTTCAGTCTCCAATGAAGGCGGCCAATTTGTTTCACTCTGGCCACAGTCCGCTGTATTAATGGCATTAAGAGTCACTATGAAGTGGCCCTCTGCAACTTGAGAAAGGAACTTCAGTTTGCTGCCTGGGGTTCTGCAAAGCAAGAGGCCTGTGGGTGAATATTTAACCTACAGCACTCTAGCACTGGGTAGAGAAGCATAAAAGCTGAGAATTTAGACTCAGAGACCCAAATTAAAGTATCTGGCTCCATTCTGTGTGGATCTTGGACATTTCTCTAAACTTCTTTGTGCCCCAATTTTCATTTTGATAAAATGGAACTAATAAGTTCTCCTCATTAGGCAGCAACAAATTAGATGGGTTAACACATGCAATTGCACCCTGCAAATTCTGAAGTGACATACAAATGTGTTATTCATATCCTTCCAGTAAATGCTACTTTTAAACACTTGACCTGAATCAGAAAACATAAATCTTTACTGTTTTTAAGAAACTGAGTATGTGTCTACATATGCATATAATATGTGTGTGTGTTGATTTCTAGAGTCGCTTGGATGTGTATGTATCACATAATCCAGCAGGAACTTCTGTTCAAAACATGTTGCATTGGAGCCAGGTATCGTTTTCCAAATGCTGTTAAAACTTATTTTGTGGGTCTCAACCCTTTTCACTTTACCTAAACACATTTTTAAAATATCCTGCTGAGTACACCTAGAAGGTAATTTTTCTGGCACTGATAACCATACAAAAGTAACTATGAGTTTATTTCAAAGAAGCAAATGCTTTTTATGACTTAGCATGCAAGAAAAATTATTTTGAGTGAAGCTGCATTTAAACTTACATAAATACCTTGTCTTAGATTATTAATCATCTTTTGGAATAAGAAAAGTGTATCTTAATAATTGTTTAAGTTGAAAATAAACTGCTTGGAAATGTTTGAATTTTATTTTTCACAATATAATAATTTTTATTTGTTTGTTTTAAATTTCTCTATGTTAGGCTGTTAAGTCTGGGAAATTCCAAGCTTATGACTGGGGAAGTCCAGTTCAGAATAGGATGCACTATAATCAGGTAAGCTTCTTAAAGTTGGAATTATTCACATTTTGAACAATACTATTTAAATATTAAAGAAGAAATTATGTTAACTGCGCATCTATTTTCCAAAGGAATGTTGATGTGCTGTCTCCCATTCTCCCACATGACTACGCATTCATTCTCTGGTGCCTAGGCTCATTTAATGCTGCCCTCAAAGTACTACATCCCCATGTGTGAGAGACTTCCCAGGACTTAACCACTACCCATTGCCATTACACAGACCTGTCCCATATCCCAGATCCCCAGCAAACTGTCCTCTCCTTTCTGAAGTACAAATACCTGATATAATAAGCTAATAATTCTAACGGTTCATGAGATAAGAGTTGGAATTTCCAGTCTTCTTAAACATTATCCTTCCCTTTGTTGACAGCCAGAGGAGTGATTTCACTGGAATATATTCCCAAACAGAAGAAAAAGATGCTGTGCTTGCCGGTCAAGGCTGGAAATATTTTACAATAGGCAGAGGCCTTTGGCATAGGCAGACATATTAAGCAGTCCTCGCACTTGTTGTACTAAGAATCCAGACTTAGGAGTTTATCTTATCTTCAGTCAATATGAGTTTAGGCAATCATTTCTTCATCTCTTCACCTAGGCTCAGGAAGTTGTTGACAGGATTTAGTGCTATAATATCTATAAGCTCTTAGCTCAGTGTAAGCTCTCAGGTTATCATTGACTATTTTTGAACAAGGGAAGTACCCTACAGTATTTTGTAACCTTCTCTTCTTCCTTTTCACCACATCCAATTTTTCCATCCAAGTAGTAGCTGAACAACTCTACTAATTTTCTTCTGTTTCCATGACTCAAAATTTAGAAGGGATTGATATGTTTTAACAACAATGTCCTATGTGTAGAGAAGGCGTCCCCCAACCTTGATTTTGCGTTTTTGATGTCTTTAAAATTTTCAGAATAGCATGAGATAAAACTTCTGTTTAAAACATTTTTTCCCTCCACCATCACCTTCTCAAAATCTCTAAAACACAGGCTTGCTTTGAGTCTCTCTTTCTACTGGGCTCTAATACTCATAATCAGAGGACTACATCTTAGAGGAACAAGAAACCCAGTCCCCAAGTCCACCCTTCTTCCAACCAAACCAATAATATACCAGGTTGGTCTTTAACTAACTGAAGCAGTGACACTAATTTAAGAGCCAGGGCCAGCATCTGGAAAACTCTTTGAATAATAGGATATAAGTAAAATAAACTGGGTTTATAATTATGAATATTCTCCATACTACTCCCTTTTCTCTAATATTTAGGAAATGTAATAGAAATCATGAAAATATTAGGGAAAATTACATATCATAAAATATTTTGCTATGGCAAATTGGCTATTACACAAAAGGGGAGAATACATAAACTTTGAGTATATTGGATTACTATTCTTGAAACTATGATCTAAAAAAATTCTAACAAAATTCTCTCTGGGCAGCAAGAAAATTCAAGATAATTCTCTTATTCCCTTTTCTGCTTTGTAAACCTCTTTAAAATATATGTGTGAATTGTGATTTTCGAGAAATAGGACATGGGGATGATAATACCCTTTCTCAGAATTTGAGGCAACATTTTGTAAATACTCAGGTAAGTATTCGACAATTACAGTTCCATAGCTGAAACAACTGACCTATCTCCTGACCATACTGGGAAGTCAATACAGAGCCAAAATAAATGACTCGGGACATTTTAAGATCATATTTTAGAGTGTTTGGGTAGAAACAACCTATTAACAATTAGAATCTAATCAAATCCATTTCCTTTCGCTTGAGTTGCAATCTATGTTCTTAATTTGTAAGACTTACTGTCTGAAGCCTTGCTATTCAGAGCAGGGTTTGGAGCCAATGGCATCAGAATCACCTATGAATGCAGAATCTCAGGCTCTTCCCCAGATCTACTGAATCAGAATCTTTACTTCAACAAGATCCTCAGGTGATTCACAGGCCCATTAGAATTTGAGAAGCACTGATCTAAAACATATTGCATTCACTTTGCTCTGTGGATAAAGGTGGTTTTCTCTGTGCAATCATTGCTATAATTCACTTATAAAACTGTCAGTTAGTGTTATACACTCTACTTGAAGAGTAAGTACTGGGTTTAAAGTGTGTTTACCTAAACTCTGGTTCTTTCTCTTGTCTTTTCTAGTCCCAACCTCCCTACTACAATGTGACAGCCATGACTGTACCAATTGCAGTGTGGAGCGGTGGCGAGGACCTATTGGCTGACCCCCAAGACGTTGGCCTTTTGCTTCCAAAACTCTCCAATCTTATTTACCACAAGGAGATTACTTTTTATAATCACTTGGATTTTATCTGGGCAATGGACGCCCCTCAAGAAGTTTACAATGAAATTGTTTCTATGATATCCGAAGATGAAAAGTAGTTCTGGATTTAAAGAATTATCCATTTGTTTTTCCAAAATACTCTATTGTCTCATACATAGTATTTTCCTAATGTTTGACATGCAATGCTTGTTTCTGTAATTCTGATTTTAGAAATATATTGGCATCAACAAACTTCCATTTGTCATTTTGAATTTTTTTAATTTAAAGAAATCTGATTTTCACCTGGAAATTTATGTAGAAACACTTGAGAGAACATATTTCTGGGGAGGTGAAACTTCTCTTCTCATTTTCCCATTCAGTTTCTCTTCTGAACTCACTTATATATGAGCTGTGAGCCATAAGTGTTACCAAAGGACAGTGTTGGCTTCATATTCACTCTGCTTATGTACGCTTGATGCTGAGTATATGGCTTTCTCTTGTTGATGAAGCCGAGTCTTTCCATCTGTGTAGTGGGGCCTATCACTTGCTATTTTGCAAATTTAATCCCATGGAAAGGCCAATTGGGATGTAAACTGGATCAACTCACTTTCACTTCCCAGGGAGTGGAGAGTAAGAGTAGTTTGGGAAGCAACAGACGACATCAACCCTGATTCAGGAATTTGAGATGAAAAGGGTACGCTCTATTATTATTATTATTGTTCTGCCCTCATGTTTTTGGGTCTTAACCACCAAATAGGCACCAACTAACCAAATTATTTTTGAAATCTCTGCCACAGTGCTGGAAACCACAGGATCCAGAAACATCCCCTTTGATATATAAGTTAGGATGTACAACTGCCATCAGTACAAAAAAAAAAAAAAAAAAAAAAAAAAGGCTCACCCAAACTTTTGAAATTCGAAAAACACACACACACAGCCTTACCTTGGAAATTTTATTAACCCCACAAATTTGTGACCTCATTTTATGGAATTAAGTTATTCAGAGCACACCTATTATGCTATGTTAGGGTTCGATGTATAAAATATAAATGAGATAAGGAATATCTTGTACCCAGCATAGTGTATAGAACATAGTGAGTACTCACAAAAACCTGTTAACGATGTTTATTATATTGTCACATCCCTCAACCTTTGTTAGGAAGCCCCAAACTTATTTGTTTTAAGCAAGAAATTGCTAAAAGAAGATAACTTGGGAGGCTTTATTCAATATTTCAGTAACTTTGTTGGCAGACTTTACTAAGCTGACATGAACATGTCGGTGACTAGTTACAAATGTTCATGGTGGTGGAAACAGTTAAGGACTCAGATGTTTTATCAACTCTACTTCCTCGAGAAAAGAAAAATCATTAGATTCTTGCAGTCTCCTGTGCTTTTCAGCTAACTGCCTTTCTTTTAGTCGGTACTCAGCATCTACATGCAGTTTTGGTTTGGATTTTGAACACAATTAAATACTGTCTTATTGCTCCCACAGCAGCTTTGCTATTTCTCATTTGTTAATTTGAACTGTCAATATATCAGCTAATTTTTAAGAGTTTATTTCTATCTGCCTGCTGTAACCACTCCTTGGGCAACCTCCTGCCATGTCAAACTCAATCATTTCAAACTCAAATTCATCATCCCCACGTCTCTGAGCCAAATAAGTGTCAAGTTAATGAAGTTCTCCAAGTAACCAGGGAGTGAGACTCTGGAATCAACTTCGATTACTGCCTCTCTTCTAGTTACCCTTTCCCTTTGTAAAATAGAAACTGTTTAATAATCCCCTTTGTATCCATTACTCAGTTTCAACTATTATCAATACATAGCCTTATTTCATAATCTGGTTTTATCTGTATCTCTAGCCACTTCTGTCCTCTCATCTTAATTTGAAGCAAATCTCAAGCATCACATATTTCATCCATGAGGATTTCAGGATGAACTGCTAAAAGATAGTCTCTTTTTTAACATAATACTGTTATTACATCTAAAATTATAAAAATAGCCAGTGCTCAAATTTCTAATTATCTCATAAATGTCAAAATGTTTTATAGTTTGTTTAAATTGAAATTCAAGTAAGGCCTTTATCTTTTATTACTTGATGTTTTCTCATGTTTCTTTACATATATAGGTCCCTTTGCCCTTGCCCTTTTTATTTTATTTTATTTTATTTTTATTTTTGAGATGGAGTCTTGCTCTATCACCCAGGTTGGAGTGCAGTGGCATGATCTCAGCTCACTGCAACCTCCGCCTCTTGGGTTCAAACGAATCTCCTGCCTCGGCCTCCCCAGTAGCTGGGATTACAGGTGCATAACACCACGTCCAGCTAATTTTGTATTTTTAGTAGAGATGTGGTTTCATCACGTTGGCCAGGCTGGTCTCGAAATCCTGACTTCGTGATCCACCCACCTCAGCCTCTCAAAGTGCTAGGATTACAGGCATGAGTTACTACACCTGGCCTTGTTGTTGTTTTTGTTGTTGAAGAAGCTGTAGTTTGTGTTGTAGTTTCATACCATTGGAATTTTGCTGATTATATTTCACGTTCCTCGCCCTTCATATTTCCCGTAACTCAAGCATTCTTAACCTCAACACTATTGATATTTTTGGTAAGGTCATTTTTTCCCTTATCGAATATCCTTTTTTATTATTTTTACAGATTCAGGGAGTACAAGTGCAGTTCTGTTACATGGATATATTACGTAACAGTGAAGTCTGAGCTTTTAGTGCACCCATCACCTAAATAGTGAACGTTGTACCCAATAGGTGATTTTTCAACCTTCAAGGTAATTTTTTTATTGTTGGAGTTGTCCTGAGTATTGGAGGATGTTTAGCAATATCTCTAGCTAGATCCTGATAGCACACACATCCCAAGTTGTGACAGTCAACTATGTCTCCCGACACGGCCAAATATCACCTTGGTGGCAAAATGCCCACCCTACTCAGTTAAGAACCAGTATTGTAAATTATAACCTTAATCAGATTAAGATGTTTTTAAAATTTTATTTTATAGACCGTATAGTGTTCTTCCATAACGAGGCTGATAATGCACAGCTGTTTCTCTTTTTCAGAATGTCAGTGACTACTGCTTTTCAATACACAAACCCAAGAGTTAATTAGGAAATTAAAAATGGTGGCATTCCAATTTGATCAGTTCTTCATTTATTAACTGAATACTTCCATAAAGAGGAATTGTTCTCACGCATCTTTTAGTTATCCAAAATGCATGATTCTCTCCCTTTATGAATTTCCAAAATTGATTTTTCTTTGTTTAGCATTTTAATAAATATATGGTTCTATGCATGTTTGATGTTTCAAATCAGTAAGGATAATAATCCTAATGGTATAATGAAAATTATACCCTCTGTTACTTGTGAGAACTTCTATAAGTTGGCTCCAAAGTTCTTCTACCAAAGCTGTCATCCTGAATGTATGCTGCTTCTGCTCAATTATTTCCCTAAGAGGTCCCAATTCCTTTTTAATGTGGAATTTTACAAGATCATGTTCTATAAGTGAGGATGATCATTGTTATTAGGTCATTACTTGTAGGACTTTTCAATGCAGAGACCTATGAATTTCTTTTTGAGATAAGATTTATCAGTACTTCATATTTCTTTGTCAGATAAAAAATACGTCAGCTCTTCATCTCCTTCTCCATCATGACAGCTGTCAACACACAATGCTTGAACTGTTAAAGTAGCATTTTAAATGGTCTACCTTTCTCTTGTCTCTGCTTAACATTCCAAATTGATTCCTAAAATCCTCTTCATTGTTCCACCTAAGTTCAAATTGTTCAACCTGCCACGTAAAATCCTCATAAAGCTGGTTACTTACATATACTATCTCTTTTCCAACTACCTTAACTAGTAGTCTCCCTTACAGTCAAGTTTTCTCTTTATTATGCCTCAAATGCACCTCTAAACTTGTGTCATCATATTGTTGTTCACATTTCCCTCCAAAATTCCGTGTAACTTGTCTTGGGGCTGCAGGTAGTTTTCTATGCTTTTGTGCATAACTCACATGAAAATCAATATATATGAACTGAGAACTGTGGTGCAATCTCAAACCCACTAGAAATAACTTGACTTATATTTTTAAAAATCACGGCATTTTAGAATTTGAAGAGATCTAAGCAATTATCTAGTCTAATCCTATTATTTTCCAAGTGAGGATATTAAAGTTAATAGAAGTTCAGCACCTTGATAAAGGTCATACAGCTGGCAGTGTTAGAGATGGAATCAATATCTCCTAATCCAAGTATTCTTCTCCTTTTGCTGCACAAGTCTGATATGAATGGCTCTGTTACAGTGTCAAATATTACTAGAGTTGTCTGAGGGAGAAAATGGAAGGGGGGTTGCTAAGGGTTTTAGCAAATATTATTCAGGGTAATACTGAGTATCTCAGCTTCAAGAGTGTACACAGAAATCTGGTAAAAGGAAAATGCCAGTTGAATGTCAGCTTTCTCTGAAAGTGTGAGAAAAAGTGAGAAGTAGCAGTTAGATATTAGAAGGAAAAAGGAGGAATGGAGGCAAAAAGGAAGTAAAGAAAGGAAGATATTAGAAGACACAGAAAGGAATTTGAGCTTCCAGGTGCAAACATTAGCTGCATATCTCAGTTGACCATTATCCTAGCCCTACTGGAAAAATTCTAAACGCTATATATAATCTAAACCAAACCAGAAAAAGTATTTAAAGCATACAAGGAAGATGCCACTCTAGAATTTTCTTTTGAAAGTAACATTCTGAAGAACAAATATAAATACAGATGAGGCCAGGTGTGCTGGCTTACGCTTGTAATCCCAGAACTTTGGGAGGCTGAGGTAGGTGGATCACCTGAGATCAGGAGTTTGAGATCAGCCTGGTCAACATGGTGAAACCCTATCTCTACTGAAAATACAAAAATTAGTAGGGTGTGGTGGCACACGCCTGTAATCCCAGCTACTTAGGAGGCTGAGGCGTGAGAATCACTTGAACCCAGGAGGCAGAGGTTGCAGTGAACCAAGATAGTGCCACAGCACTCCAGCCTGGGCAACAGAGACTCTGTCTCAAAATAAATAAATAAACAAACAAACAGATGAGATTAACTATTTGCTGAAATAACCCACCGTACAAAGTAGTTTACAAGTGGGTTGCTGATGATAACTGTGAGTCCAAAATTTCCTCAAGGATTTTAAATTATCACTAAAATAAACCATTAAACAATGCAAAGCATCATAATGAGGTAATCTCATAATAAAATCTATAGTAGGTATGGATAAATGAAGCCTAAAACTGAGAGTATTCTAGCCAGTGTGAAGGTAGAGAAGAATACATACATTTTCAAGCAACCCATTTAACAAAATTGTTATGAACACAGAAAGTCAGAGTGACCTGGATTCGAGTTCCTGGCTAGCCATTTAATAAATGGAGAAAGTTATTAACTTCATGAGCTTTAATTTCCTTCAGTGAACAGTGAGCGTCTAACTCCCAGAGTTGTGAGGATTTTTGTGTTTATTTCTTGAACAAATATCTATTGAATGACTTCTTTATATTGAGCATTTAAATATAATTAGTGCATGATCTGTGGTATTGCTTAATTAATATTACCCACCATTATTGGTTTTATAACTGCAAGGTATTAGTTATTAGGATTATTATTCCTTTGCTCTTACATATTAAACAATCTTCTTATAATAACTTAAAGGCTATTATAAGTTACTATAACTTACAGTAGGTGAGTCAAGTTAGACTCATCTCCTAAGTGGGAAATTGTTAGAACAGCCTATGTAAGTATCTGATTACAGAACAATGGATAATTTCTCTGCTCACATAAAACATTGATACTCTGGCTTATCAGGTCTTCTTTGTGGTTTTGGTTCATATAAATCAGTTCCTAGAAGCCTGATTACCTTTCAGTAACCTAATAAAAGCATATTCATAAGTGTGCAAAGCCAAAGCTTACATACAATTATTGAACCAAGTAACGCCAAATCTGAGAAGCCAGCCAGCTTCCATTTAATAATTTTATTTTAATATTTACATTTTGGCACTTAGTAAATTATATTTCTCTGAATTTTAACTTTCTTGTGTACTTATTTCAAGGTTTGTTGTCAAGACCGAGAGCATGTGAAAATTTTTGTATGCCTGTATTCATTTGGTTTCCCTGCTCATTCTGCCCAAGCTCTCTTCTCATCTGTTTATATCATCCGGTTAATATGTGTGAGTTAAATATTGAACTCACAGATATGGTTGATCTGGAGAGCCAGCTGGATGATATGAATTGCCATATCTGTGAGTTCAATATTTAAGAAAAACACCTATGCTTTTCTAAATTTCCTCAATTAAAAGTCTTCCTATAAGTGCTAAGAATCTGTTGTTCTTTATTGGAGTAAACCCAATTCATGTGTGCCGGTAGATTACCTGACTTACTATCTTACTGTTCAGTCAGTACCTACTAATTGGAAAGGTATGATCCAATAATATTTACTGGGAGTTGAGTGGCTCTGCTTTGTGAATCCTTATCTCAAATATTTTAGATAAAGTTATAAGACACTGAAGATAAAGAACGTATACTCGTATGTGAGTATACATACGTGTGTGTGTATACACTATATATTTGTAAATACACATTTACAAATAAATATACTTTTACTGAGAATGTGTTTATACAGATATAGGCACACAGTCAGAAAAAGAATTACATGTCTTTCAATAAATATTCTGGCAAATAATTTCAATCATCTAAGCTTTAATATTCCTTTTCTGAGAACTTCATAAATGTGCATTCTAGTGAATTTAGAATTCTGTGTTTCATGCGTTCATTTTGCAGCACCTCACAGCAAATACTTACTATTCTTTAGAATTCCAAAAGCTACTTGAATTCAAAACAGGTCATATCAGCAAAGGAGGTTAAAAGATTAGAAGATCTGCAAATGATTGGGCTCTAAAGCGAGTTCAAACCAAAAATCAGCCAAGAAGGCATTGGAAATTATATATCCTGGGGCTATTTAATATGCCTTCTGCCAGATGCATGTCAAGGCAATGATACAAAAATGTGACTGAACTTCCTAACAAAATAGGCCAAAAATTGATCTGATTGAATTAAAAAAAATAAAAGCTTCTTAGCCTATTAAATCTGCACTGCTTGGAAAAGATACATTCATCTGATAAATTTAAATCATATATATTATATTGATATTTGTTTAATATTTATGTCTAATGAATATTTATCAAAACAAACATTGTTCTTTTTGTTTTAGGAATAAAAGACAAACCCCTTGTCCTGACAGAGCTTAACATTTTAGTGGTGGAGGTTGATAATTATAATCACATATATTATTATATTAGGTAAGAATAATTGCTGATAAAATACACTAGGTTGTGGAGTAGAAATGAATGACACAAGGCACTATTTGTTTTTTCTTTTTTGAATGATTATGGGTACATAATAATCATGTATATTTATGGAGTACATGTGATGTTTTGATACAGGCAGAAAATGTGTACAAATCAGGGTGATTAGAGTATCTGTCACCCAAGCATTGATCACTTCTTTGTGTTAGTAACATTCCAGTTCTAATTGTAAAGTTATTTTAAATAGACAATAGATTTTTGTTAACTATGTCACCCTACTGTGCTACAGAATATTAGATCTTATTCATTCTACCGAGCTGTATTTTTGTGCCCATTAACCATTTCCAATTTATCCCCACCTCCCCACTACCCTTCACAGCCTCTGGTAACCATCATTGTACTCCCTCCATTTCCGTGAGTTCAACATTTTTCATTTTTAGCTCCTACATATAAGTGAAAATGTGAGAAATCCGTTCTTCTGTGCAATATACTATTTTAAATAGAGTGGTCAGGAAAAGCTCCCCTGGGAAATGACCCCTGAGCAGAGAAGTGACTAAAGTGAGAAAGATCCATTTTAACTGAGTGTTCTGGTCCCGTAGTTCTAAACTGCAAAGGACCACAAAGAGTCTTACAGGCTAACAAAGTAGCCTGCCACAATTTCACAGATGCTGGCAGGAGACAGGAAACTCTTGGGTCAAAGACAAAGGACTTGTATCACAGTGGACCTCATCACCTTTACATTCTCCTTGTTCCACAAGTCCACAGAGAAGATGCAGAAGTGGACCCAGGTGGATGTTGCACATACAGTAAGCCTATGTCACAGTGAAGAATTCCAAGTTTAAGAACCTTCCAATCTTATAAAGGGGCTGCCAGCAAAACTGTCCAATCTTTGCCCCATATGAAGACATCTTTACTATACTAGTTAGGAACAAATCTACCCTCTACACTGGAGGGAGATGGTCTTCTCTCTTTCAAGGCTTTTCACTAAATGCACATCATTGAAAAGATAGTCTGGGACAAAAACTGATCTGAGATATGAAGAAATGCCCTGGAGAATAATCTCCTAACATCAACATTTAGCATACACCAGAATCACCTGGAGTTTGCCCGTCTCCAGTGTTCCTGCTTTAGTAGGTCTAGGCCCTGTCTAAGAATTTGAATTTCAAACAAGTTCCCAGCCAATTCTGATGCCACTGGTCAGGAATTTCTACTTTGAGAATTACTGTTTTGAGTCTATTAAACGGATCACATTTTGTGGCACTATTGTTGATTTGCTTTCATTTGGCTGTACTTTATAATCAGCAACTCACAATTCTAGATTACTTAGGCCTATTATTATCTTTGATTTCATTAAATATAGTGAATAACATATCTCTTATTAGAGACAACTTTCATATCTTACATTGTGGTTGAGCTTATTGACATATGTATTTCTTCCCCAGACAAACCTTTGCTAGTATCAACTTCAGATTATCCAGATATGAAACAAAGGAGACAACTGAAATAATAGAGAAAAAAAATCCTCCTTCTGAGGGTATCATAATAATTGTAATATTAACCTTGTATCTAATGTTAGTATTGATGACATTCTGGTCTATAGCTACAAAATGCACCGACTGAAGCACAGATGATGTGTATCATTTAAAGAGTGTTAATAATTTTCTTTTTTCTCTCTCCTTATTATTTTCTACCCCTATAACATACTCAGTTTCTTCATCTTTAAAAAGCGTTTGAAGTCAAAATTGAGTTTAAATAACCAAATAGTATTTAGATTTCTCAAATTACACACAGGTCCAGAAATCTGTGCCATTAATAAGGAAATTATGCTTTGTGATTATATCAGAATTGCTGCAAATCTAGCAGTGTTTTGTTTCCACAGCTCTAAAATTTAACTGCTTTTTGAAATTAGTTCCGTAAGTGACCCAACAAGGACATGCAGCTAATAACCCTATTTAAAAAAACACTTACTGTTATTTAAAATAATATTTTTACATTCACAATCTATTTTCACAGAATTCGATGAAATTGCAGTTATCCAGATTTGCCATTAGAGGGTAGGTTAGGTGTGGAGGCTGCTTCTGTTTTTCCTCTTAATCTGAGGGCATTTACTCTATTTAGTCAATAGATGGTGTCTGTAATCATTTTACTTAGCATGTCAGCCCCTTTATTAAAAATTGTGGAAAAAAAAGACTTTCTGAATAAGTAAAACCCAATCAGGAATTAAATTTTAGAGAAGTTCCCAGACGGAAGATAGGGAAACTAACACTCTGCTAAGCACTTTATATATGGAATAACATTTAATACCCACAAAAGTACTATAAAGTTAATATTATGCCAATTTTATGTTAATTATAAAAATATATACATAATATAAATATATAATATTGGCATAGTGTGCCAATTTTTTATTAGAGCATGTAAAGTAAGGAGATGTAGAATGAATTGTATGTGCAAATTCTCATGGAAAATAGTGAAACCAGGCTATGAATTCAGGTCTCCCTGACTCAAAAACCCAAATTTGTCCAATATACTACATTAACAGATCAAATCAAGCCGTAATATAAATAAACTCTCACATGATCCCCTGCTAAACAGTACATTTGTTACCTTTGTTATCAATCTTACTTCTTTGTTTTCTATAGTTGGCGTATGTGTGATGTGTTTTTATCCTTGCTTCTAGATTTCTGAACTCTGTAAATTCAGGTAACCCATGTTGCACCTCATGATATGTCCTCTACTGCATGGCAACCATCCACATGGGAGCTCTTCTTTAATTTTTGAAGCTTATTATTACGTGCCTATATAATAAATGCCTTATGAACAAATAATTTAACAACTAACTGTTTTTCTCCCTGTCGATAATCTGTTTTGTTCTTTAATGTGTCAGATTATTTTTAAAATTATATTTAAGTAGCAAACACACTTGAGAGAGATTGGCTTAATCATTACAAAATGTAGTCCCAGATCCACAGTTCTAGGGAGGCAGAGCAAGATGGAAAGCCAGAGCAAATAGATGCCTCTACTGATCGTCAAAGCAAAAGAACAAATAGAAGCCCCTACCGACCATCCTCCCCACCAGAACACCAAATTTGACGACTATCTACACAAATAAGCACCTTCAGAAGAAGCAAAAATCAGCTTAGGTGCCAACTTGATCACAGTGGGGTAGAGTACCAAACAGGCACTTGGGTCCCCAATTCCAGGCCTTGACTCTTGGATGGCATTTCTGGATCTGTGCTGGACCAGAGGAGAGCCCACTGTCCTGAAAGGTGAGTCCCAGGGCTGGAAGCACTCACCACAACCTGGCTGAAGAATCATTGGGCCTTGAATGAGTACTGGAGGTAGCCTGGCAATACACACCACAAGCCTGGGGTGGTGGTGGTCATGAGGAAAGACTCCTCTGTTTATGGAAGGGGGAAGGGAGAGTGGGAAGGATTTTGAGTTGTGGTTTGGGTGCCAGCTCAGCTGCAGTAGAATAAGGCACCAGGCAGATTCCTAAGATATCCAACTCCAGGCTTTGACTCCTAGATGACATCTCTGGACCTGCTTGGGGCTGAGGGTAACTCACCACCTTGAAAGGAAGGACACAAGCTTAGCTGGCTTCATCATCTGCTAATTGTAGAGCCCTACGGCCATGAATAAACATAGGCAGTAGCCAGGTAGTGGTTAGAGCAGGCCTTGGGCGAGACCCAGTACTGTGCTGGCTTCACGTCTGACCCAGCACAGTCCCAGTGGCAGTGGCTACAGGGTAGTGCTTGTGTTACCTGCCCCTCAACTTCAGGAAGCTCAGCACAGAGACAGACCCTCCATTTGTTTGGGGGAAAGTAAGGGAAAAGAACAAGATACTCTGCCTGGTAATCCAGAGAATTCTTCTGGATCTTCTCCAAAACCACCAAAGTGGTACCTCTATAAGTCTGCAAGAGCTAAAGCATTACTGGGCTAAGGGTGCCTCCTAATGCAGATATGGCTGCAGTGACCAACAACTTAGATCACAGCACTCAAGTCCCTTTGAATACCTAGAAAACCTTCCAGTAAGGATGGGTACAAACAAGCTCAGACTGTGAAGACTACAACAAATACATAACTCTTAAATACCCAGACACTGACGAACATCTGCAAACATCAAGACCATCTAGGAAAACATGATCTTACCAAATAAACTAAATAAGCCACCAGGGACCAACCCCAGAGAGACAGAGAAATGTGACCTTTCAGATACAAACTTCAAAATAGCTGTTTTGAGGAAACTCACAGAAATTCAAGACAACACAGAGAAGGAATTCAGAATTCTATCAGATAAATTTAACAAAGAGATTGAAATAATTACAAAAAATCAAGCAGAAATTCTGGAATTGAAAAATGCAGTTGACATACTGAAGAATGTATGAGAGTCTCTTAGCAGAATTGAACAAGCAGAAGAAAGAATTAGTAAGCTTGAAGACAGACTATTTGAAAAAACAGCCAGAGGGTGGGGCGTGGTGGCTCACACCTGTAATCTGAGCACTTTGCCTGACTTACATGGTGAAACCCCATCTCTACTAAAAGAAATACAAAAAAATTAGCCGAGCATAGTGGTGGGCTCCTGTAATCCCAGCTACTCGGGAGGCGGATGCAGGAGAATCTCCTGAACCCGGGAGGCGGAGGTTGCAATGAGCTGAGATCATGCCATTGCACTCCAACCTGGGCAACAGAGTGAGACTCTGTCTTAAAAAAAAAAAAAAATACAGTCAGGGAAAAAAAAGAATGAAAAAGAACAAAGCACAAAAGCATGAGTACAAAATCTAGAAAATAGCTTCAAAAGCGCAAATCTAAAAGTCATTGACCATAAAAAGGAGGTAGAGAGAGAGATAGGGGTAGAAAGTTTATTCAAAGGGATATAAGAGAACTTCCCAAAGCTAGAGACAGTTATCAGTGTTCATGTACAAGAAGCCCATAGAATACCAAGCAGACTTATCCCAAAGAAGACCTAATAATCAAACTCCCAAAGGTCTAGGATAAAGAAAGGATCCTAAAAGCAGCGAGAGAGAGAGAGAGAGAGAGAGAGAGAGAAAGAAACATACAAAGGAGCTCCAGTATGTCTGGCAGAAGACTTTTCAGTGGAAACCTTTCAGGTCAGGAGAAAGTGGCATGACGTATTTAAAGTGCTGAAGGAAAAAACAAAACAAAACAAAACAAAACAAAAAACAAACAAACAAAAAAACCTCTTACCCTAGAATAGCGTATCTGGTGAAAATATCCTTCAAACATGTAGGAGAAATAACGACTTCCCCAGACAAACAAAAGCTGAGACATTTCATCAACAGCAGACCTGACCTATAAGAAACACTACGGAGAGTTCTTCAATTTGAAAGAAAAGGACATTAATGAGCAATAAGAAATCTGAAGGTACAAAACTCATGGGTAATAGTAAGTACACAGAAAAACAGAAGATTATAACACTGTAATTGTAGTGTTTAAACTACAAGTAGAAAGGCTGAAAGAACCAATCAAAAATAATAACTACAACTAATTTTCAAGAAATATATAGTACAATAAGATATAAATAGAAACAACTAAAAGTTTAAAAGCAGGGGATGAAGTTAAAGTGTAGAATTTTTACTCGTTTTCTCTTTGCTTGTTTATGCAATCAGTGTTAAGTTGTCATCAGTTGAAAATAATGGGTTATATTATTTGCAAGCCTTGTAGAAACCTCAAATAAAAAAACATACAACAGTTACACAAACAATAAAAAAGCAATAAATTGGCTGGGTGTGATGTCTCAATAATCCCAGCATTTAGGAGGCTGAGGCAGGAGGATTACTTGACGTCAGAAGTTAGAGATCAGCCTGGCCAGAATGGTGAAATCCTATCTCTACTAAAAATGCAAAAATTAGCCAGGTGTGGTGGTGAGTGCCTATAATCCCAGCTACTTGGGAGGTTAAGGCAGGAGAATCGATTGAACCTGGGAGGTGGAGGTTGCAGGTTCCAGTGAGTTGAGATGGTGCCACTGCACCACTCCAGCCTGGGTGACAGAGTGAGACTCCATCTCAAAAAAAAGCAATAGATTAATACACACCACCAGAGAAAATCATTAAAAGGAAGACAAGAAGGAAGGAAAGAAGCAAGAGAAGACTACAAAACAACCAGAAAACAAATAATAAAATGGCAGGAGTAAGTCCTCACTTATCAATAATAACATTGAATGTAAATAGACTAGACTCTCCAATCAAAAGACAGAGAGTAGCTAATCTTGCCATTTGCAACAACATGGAACTGGATGTCATGTCATAAGTGAAATAAGCCAGACACAGAAAGATAAACTTCTCATGTTCTCACTTGTTTGTGGGAGCTAAAAATTAAAACAACTGAATTCATGGAGATATCGAGACTAGAATGTTGGTTACCAGAGTTTGGGAAGGGCTTTGTGTGTAGAGGGGGAGGAGAGTGAAGTGGGGTGGTTACTGGGCACAAAATATGGAATAAATAAGATATAGTATCTGATAGAACAACAGAATGACTATAGTCAATAAATTAATGTACATTTTAAAATAACTAAAAGTGTATATTTGAATTGTTTGTAACACAAAGGATCAGTGCTTGAGGGCATAGATACTCTCATTTACCCTAATATGATTATTACTCATTATATGCTTGTATCATAATATCTCATGTACCCCATATACACACCTACTATGTACCCACAAAATTAAAAAGTATTCCCAAATTTAATACAAAACTTTTAGTTCTCTGAGTTTGATTTACTTTATCATCTTCATTGTTATTTATTTTGTAAATTTATATTATGAAGATTTTCAAACACACAAGCATTAAGAAAATAGTATAACCCGAAGCACCCATTTTCCAGCTTCAATAATTATTAGCATATGGTCAATTTCATTTTATCTATACCCTAACACAGCTGGCAATAAAATATTTTAAAGCAAACTTCCAGACACATGTCATTTCCTTTGAAAATATTTTATAATGTAATTTTAAAACATAGGAGATTTTAAAGATAATCACAGTACACAAACATCATGCCTAAAAACCAAGCAGATCAAAACTTTTTAAATAATATCAAATATGCAGGCAATTGTTCAAATTTCCATGATTATCTCATAAATGTGTGGTTTTTTTAAACGAGTTTGTCCAAATCAGGATATAAATAGTGTCAGGCATCATATTTGATTTATAGGTATCATAAGACTCACTCTATACTAGCTCTTTCCTCCTGGTTTTCTTTTTCACCATTTATTTATTTATGCTATTCCTCAGTCCTGATAATATGATCCATCTTTGAGAATACTTTATTCAAATTTATTTTTGCCAAGGGCTATTCTTTTGCTCTAAAACGATCAGCTCTATCTAACTTATATTTCCATTTTAGCTTTTAACATTTAACTTTTTTTCCCAAAAGGGCCCGTTTTAAATTCAGTCTATGCAAATATTTACACCCCTAATAAAATGTTACTCCCTCCTTCCATCATCTCCTCCCATATAACATCAAAACTATAAGGCTCCTATCCTCAACTTCATATATGAGAGCTGGAATGTCTAAGCCTTAGTGTTGTCGTGCCATCTCTACTTGTCGAATCCAACAGAGTCTCTCACATTTGTAGCTTTTGATTTAACCAAGAGAGGGCTTAATTCCTAAATTAACATCAAGTTTATTTCTGAGTTTCTCTTAAATGGTCTTTTTCAGTCATGATATGATAGGTCTATATGATTATAAATATCCTTATATTTTTAAGAAGGTGTTATCATTTCCTGGATTTCCACTCTCCTATCAAAATATCAAAGTTTGCCTTCAAGAAAAATTAGTATGTGATGGGGAGGTTTTTCTTCCTGGACTTGTTTGCTTACTCATTAACAACTAAAAGCTCTTTCTGAAATCTCTATTATATCCTGTTAATGAACAGCATGGTGGAATCATAAAAACATTTGGGTCCAGAGGAGCTCTGATCAACAAGGACAGAGTAAGGCAGTTGCTTGAGAACCACTAGCACAGTCATCCTTATTTGTTCCCAAGATGTTAAGGTAAATCTCTTTATTCAAAAGTATGATTTGGAACCTCACTGCAAATGGCTCAAAATGTAACTTTCCCTGAATTAGAAACCCAAAGTCAATACATAGCACAGTTAGGGAATTTATTTAGTCTGATTACTGAGCAATTAATTCAGGTAATTGCACTGTCAGTCTGAAGTAATTGAGATGAAAAAAAAATTGAAAATCCTATTAGCACAGCAAAGATTTGAAATCATAAAAAATCCTGATCATTAAAATATTTTAAAATACTTGATCTTAAAGTCTTAGTTTATATAGAAGATACAAATATAGGCTGAATAAAAGACACCTCCCACTCCCCACTGCTTATTCCTTATCTTTTTTTCCTCCTGTATTCCAATACAGAGCAGTGGAACACAGGCTTTAAATAGAGCTCAGTCT
This sequence comes from Macaca thibetana thibetana, assembly GCF_024542745.1. Lineage (NCBI taxonomy): Eukaryota > Metazoa > Chordata > Mammalia > Primates > Cercopithecidae > Macaca > Macaca thibetana. Next base: position 84,637,159 of record NC_065586.1, read on the forward strand.
GAATCCAGGTTGCAATTTATAACTAATGGTGTCAATTTTTGAAAAGGTTTTTTATCATCTCAAAATCTGAAAATGTTTTATATTTATTCCTTCCTGCTAGGTGCAACATATTTGCTCTAAGACCACAAAAACCTATCCAATTTATTTTCCAATTTAACATTTATCTTTAACATTATTAATCTTTTCTCTTCGGCTGATGTATATACTCTTGATTATATTGTATGCAGTATACTATATTTTGCTTTTTTTCAATTGTTTGTGACCTTTCTTTTTTACTTTTGTAGATCTGTGGTCAATTCTTGCTCTCTGATATACTTTTAAAATGTTTAGCTTTAAAATTCATTTTAAAACGTTATTGCTACAAGGCATAGTGGCTCAAGCCTCTAATCCCAGCACTTTGGGAGGCTAAATCAGGAGGATCACTTGAGGTCAGGATTTGAGATCAGTCTGGGTAACATAGTAAAACCCTGTCTCTATCTTAAAAAATATAAATATATATATATTATATATTATATACATATATAATTTAGTCAGATTACTGAGCAATTAATCCAGGTAATTGCACTGTAAGTCTGAAGTAATTGAAATGAAAAAAACTGAAAATCCTATTAGCACAGCAAACATTTGAAATCATAAAAGAATCCTGATCATTAAAATATTTTAAAATATATAATATTTAATATTAATATTTAAAATATATTATATATAGGGTAAGTAGATAGATAAAATACACTTACTATATATATACACACACATATATTTTATATCTACTTACCCTATATATATACATAAAAATAGTTGGGTAAGTATGTGTGTGCATGTATATGTGTTTGTATACATACATATCTAGTATAGTAAGTGTATTTATCTACTTACCTTATCTGTTTATCTACTTACCCTATATATAGTAAGTATATATATTTACCCTATATATATAAATCTATAGTAAGTGGATATATATATCTACTTACCATATATATATGTGGTATCTGTATATCTCTATATGTCTACTTATATATGTATGTATAATATATATAGGGTATATATAGAGAGAAAATATATATATATGGGGCAAGTAAATAGATTGATAGTTAGGTATGTGTATATATAGTAAATGTGTGTGTGTGTGTGTTTGTGTACTTGGGTAACTCCTATTTTGTTATTCTGCTTTAAATCAATATTCTTAAATATTTTTGCCCTTTTCTTCTTGATAAAATTATGTTTTCAATAAGTTTGAAAAAGTTCACCAGAATTTTAATTGAAATTGCATTAAGCCTTTTTAATAATTTAAGAGTTGAACATTTTTCAAAGCTCATACTTCTTCAAAACACTGAATGACTTACTTTCTGTTTTTTTAATCTACATCCCTCAGTAAAACTGTGCTATTTCCTACATATAGGTCACCCTCATTTTTTATTCAAGGTATTTCTAGTGATTTTGTAATATCATTGCTAACATAAATTAGATTTTTAAAGCATATATCCTAGCTAGTTATTGCTTGTTTTTAACTGTGACTATCAACAGAGGAGTTTCAAAATTATCAGTGAGTTTATTCAAACTGTATTCATATCACCCTCAGAGATTCTGATACATCTTCTAGAAGAGAGCCTGTATTAGCTCTCACACTGCTATAAAGAATACCTGAGACTGGGTAACTTGTGAAGAAAAGGTTTAATGGGCTCACAGTTCCACATGACTGGGGAGGCCTCAGGAAACTTACAGTCACCGCAGAAGGTGAAAGGGAAGCAAGGCATATCTTCTCACAGCAGCGGGAGAGAGACAGAGAGCAAAGCGGGAAGTGCCACACACTTTCAAACAACCAGGTCTCATGAGAACTCACTCACTATCATGAGAACAGCAAGGGGAAAGTCTGCCCCCGTGATTAAATAACCTCCCACCAGGCTGGTCTCTTCTCCAACACATGGGCTTACAATTCGACATGAGGTTTGGGTGCGAACACAGAACCAAACCATATCAGAGCTGTACCCACCCTTACTGATAATATATCACCCTCAGGATTGGAGAGAAAAGCAATGTTAAGTTGCACTGAAGCAAAAGAAGGCTATTGGGTTCAATTTTTTTTCATAGAATCAATTTAATATTTTTATTACCTCTAGGAGTTTTTTTTAAAAAAAATATGGAACTGTTTGTTTTCTAAAACAAAACTCAAGCATTTCCTTGAAAAGGAAAAAAAAAAATCGCCTTTTTAATCAATTAGCACTCAATCTACTATGTGCAAAAAACTGTGCCAAAGGCTTTTGGAATATGCAGTCCTATAAATTTGAACTTTGCCTTTGGTCAGTCAGGTTTGGGTAGGAAGTGGCACTTGATAGTTGGTTAATTGAGCTAAGCTAAAAATAGAGCACAACATACATAAGAATGTGTATTTTTATTAACCTTATCAACAGTCTGTCCTTCTGAATACAGGCAACATGTAAGTGAAAATACGATTGCTGAGGTAGGGTGTTGGGGCAGGAATAAACCTAAATTCTAAAAGTTTCAGCCAAACGTCAGCTTTTCTGCATACTTGTGCTTTTTTTCTGTTATCACAAATCAGGTGTGTGTGGAAACCTTATGTTGGCCAAAGATGTACAAATGAATCATGGTCTTAAGGGTGGAAGACACTGGAAAGAGAGGTTTTACTATCTGATGTACTCCTTGGAGACAGTGTCAATAGCCCTCTACTCATTTTCATAAAGTCAGCCATGCCTGTACTTAATAATGGGTTGTCTATAAATGTTAATTTCTAAATTGCTACTCTGAAACTTGCAACACATTTTGCTATGAAAATGGTGCTGTAGGTCAGAGCTTCTCAGACTTTACCATGCTCAGAAATCTCCTGGAAATCTTGGTAAAACATAGAGACCCAAGTCCAGAGACCCTGATTCAGTGTATTGGTAGTGCAACCCAAGGAAATCGCATTTGAACAAGCTCCTCCTGCTGCTGGTGCTGTCCACAGACCACAATTTGAGTAGCACTGCTCTATACAATGGCCGAATTCCTACATCAGCTCACCTAAGTCTATTTAAGTCATCATATACTACTATATCATATTAGTGGAATCTAAATCTGCACTAGAACTACAATAGAAAATTCCAGGAACATATATCCTTTCCAACTGCAGTCTCAGTTATAATCCCCAATGAAAAACCCACTCCTACACCGCCACATGAAGCATCTCCTCCACTTCACAAGACTTCAGTCAACTATCAAGAGAGGCAACAAAGACCCTGAGAGTGAAGACTACTGGGCCCGAGTAGGAAAAAAAGATTTTGGCAATGGGAGAAGTTTAAGAAATATGTACTATGTGGAGGAGGTATCAGCAGCTGCCTTACTGAAGGATTAGGTAGGAGAGGAAAGACTCTGGGATTAGGGCTTCTTTTGGTGACTACAGGTTCCACGGGACTCTAACAGTGAGAGAATGTGGTCACCAATCACAACGAACCCCCAGACAAGTGAAGTGGACCTAAAAGGAAGGAGAAATACAGGATTTCAGGATATTGCCTTTCCAGAGTGCCCCTCCTCCATTTCTTGTCAACTCAGCATATCATCTTTTCCTACCATAGTTAAATATATAACCTAAATCCTGCCTAAAGAGGAAAAGGGGTTGACATTTATTTAACATCTACTAAACATCACGCACTGTGTTAAGCACATTGCATGCATCATCACATTCACATTTTGTCTACATTTTACAGATGAAAACCTACTGTGGAAACAGCAAGAGCACAGTTTCCACCCTGACCCGAATGAGTGACTTTAAATGAAGTGTTTAATATCTCCAAGCACAGTGTCTTCATTTGTAAGTGAGGGCAACTATTCATACTTTGTAGACTTGTACTAAGGATTAAAATATACAGGTCAAACCCTTAGCTCAGTGCCCGGCCCATAGCTGATGTTCAATAAATGGTAGCTACATCATTACAATTACCATAGTTTTTATTTCAAAAATTGCCAGAGAAGCTTGCAAAAGCTCAAATACTTCGTAAGCAACAGAGTCAAAATTCAAATCTAGGTGCTTTTTTCCAAACTTCAATGCCTCCAACCTAACCTTGCTACTCAAAGTCTTATCCAATTTCCAGTAGTACTTTTGCATCACCAAAGAGCTTCCTAGAAATGGAGAATCTCAGACTCCAGACTCACTGAATCAGAATCTGCATTTCAGCAAAATTGACTAAATCAGAATCTGCATTGCAAAAACATCCCCAGGTAGTTTGTTTGCACATTAAAATTCAAGAAGCACAACTCTATAGTACTTGTTTTTTTAATTTACTTTTTTGGTAGTGTTATACTTGGTTAAATTGAGAGTGAAAATTAGTCACATGTCCAGTATGTACAGAACGTAAGTCCAAGCAGGAAGGGGACTTTTATTTGTTTGCTTATAGCTGGATCTCCACTCCCTGGAAAAGTACCTGACATATTGCGGAAGCTCAGTAAATATCTGTTGAATACATAAATCTAAGGCAAACACGGAAGATATATTTTAGAAATATTTGTAACACTGAAACTTAAGGAAGCACTGTTTTATAAATATAATCCCTTATCAATCAAGGTCCAGATAAGATGGTGCTCCTCATTTTGTTTACCCCAAATACTAGCGGAGAGAAGGAAAGATCTAGCCATTCTCGCTGCCCTTGTGCAAATTAATGTCATAGACTCAAGAGCCTAGAATTGTCAGCACACTCCTATGTCCCTGACACCCTTTTCAGAACGCTTGGGTCCTGTTACCAACATTCAACTTGTCTACTGATGAAGTTCTTAAAGCTTGCACATCACAATCACTTTTCAATGAAAACATTAGTCATGAAAATGCCCAAATTTAAATAATACAATTAATTTATCTCCAATATTCACTGAAGGAATCTCTGACTCAAAAGTTGAAATTTCATTATAAATGGGCCAAAACGTTTTTATGAATTCCTTTTCATTGAGCCACTATAGCACTTAACCTAACAAAAAGTCACTTTGTGAACTTTGTTATAGTTATTTGCATACATTTGAAACACCTACCACTAAACTAAACTAAACCTACCCTTTGTGTAATTCTCGGGTAAATTTATTTTTAAAAAATTGTTGTGGTGCAGTATTTGAAATATTCAAAAGAATGTAGGGAGCATATTTAAGTTGTAAAATATAAATTGAACGTCCTAAATGCACACCCAACGTGAGAAGAAAAGTTCTTTATGACTTTTGGTTAAAGAACACAGTAATGTAGTAAAATTAATACTGGGCAGGAAATCAATTCTAAACTTAGTTCTGCCACAAACCTTCAGTCAATCTTAATTTCTTAAAAGCGTAGGCTTCCTTTAAATAAAGCAACATGCATACATAATCTCTAAGGACCCCAGGAGCTCTGAAATTCCACAATTCTATGAGGAAATTTCATGAAGCAACTGAAGAGACACAGGCAAAGAGGGGAATAAGTGAAAATTTAATATAATTATCAACTGAATTCATTGCTTTTGAAGTGTTCTTACGACACTTATGGAAATGTAAAACTACTGAAAGTTTTATATAGTTTAATCTATTAATGATTTATTGTCATGAATTCTGCATCATATTTAGAAAGCCCTTCCTCATTCTGATATATAAATATGTACCTACATTTTCTTCAGGTTTTGATATTGTTCTGTTAGATATTTAAATCCTTAATTTACTTGGAATTTCTTTGGTATTTCAAATGGGGTATTTAGCTTTATTTTGTTCCAAATATTTAGTCAGTTTTCTAATGTTATCCAAAAAATAATTCATCCTTTACCTATAAATCTTTCATTTAAAAATTTTTTTTTAAGAGACAGGATCTTGATGCAACTATATAGCTGAATATCTGGAGGTTCTAGAGACTGGGGCACAAGGAAGGGCTTGGAAGCTCTGTAGCCCTTCTCCCTGCATACCTCTTTATCTTCATGTGATGTGCCAGGCATGGGACACAGTGATTGAAAAGTCGACATAAAGATTATATTCAAATAAGGGAGAGAGACCATGAGTAAGTAAACTGAAGATGTCTGAAATGAATATGAATAGCTGACCAGAACTCTTTCTGGTCAGCTGGTCAGGGGCCAAAAGGAAAAGAAAAAGGCTTTCTCATCCACCATGCAGGCCCATGTGGATATGGTAGTGCAAAAAGAGAAATAAGGGGCTGGAGTCCCTTGGCAAAGCAGATAAATACCTACACACTAGCTTCTCAAAATGGAAGCCAGATTGTGATGGTGCCTTTCTGAATGTGGAAAAGCAGGGCTTCCAAGCAAGCTTGGCACAAGGTTGAGGGAGATGCAGAAACAACCAGTCTGCCTGATGTATCTAGAAAACAGCAGCCCTGACCCAGCAACCTCAGAAGTGGTGGAGCAAGCTGGAAAGCTCACAGAAAATGTAGATCCAGAAAAGAATGTATAATTGTATCAATAAACAGCAATGCGTTTGAAAATGGGCAATGCCTCAACAGGCAGTTGAGCACTTAGGAAAAGCTTCAGGACTGCTAGTATAGGGATGCAGGATTGATGAGGGAGCAGTCTATTCAGAAAGAAAAATATTTTTAAGGAAATGGAGAATTATTCAACTGGTTATAAGAAAAGAGTCGCTCAAGTCTTATTTCACTTACACAGTAATGACTATGCAGCTGGGACAGTGGTGGCAGGAGAGCTCCGGCATAGCAGGAGTCCATGGAGGTAATGGCTGAGCTGCACTAGGACAGCTTCCAGAAGGGTTTGCCCAGCAAGACCCAGCTGCATTTCAGAGGTCTGCAACTCTCCACTTTTCAATCACATTGGCAATGATTATGCTAGCCCCAGCCTGAGTTTAGGGGTTCCAGGATGGGACATCAATAAATTACCAGGGATAGATTGCACAGCCACATGAATGTATTTAATGACACATTAAGTGCACACTTAAAAGTGGTTAAAATGATTTATTTTATGTTATGTGTATTTTATCATAGTAAAAAAAAATTAAGAAGAAGGAAGGAGAGGAGTTGGAGAGAAGAAGAAGAGGAGGAGGAAAAAGAAGAGTTAGAAGAAAAAAGAGGAGAAACAGGAGAAGAGGAGGAGGAAAAAGGTAAAAATAGCAACACCAGTCATGGCTGGTGGCATCACCTCCATGGCTGCTGTTAAGGAAGACAAATATTCAGGACTATGCTAGTATTTTGCTTTGCAAATAAATAAATGATACATAGATAACAGAAAAAGCATGGCATGGCATTGCAGGGACTTAGAATTTGTTTAAGACTATTCCATACTTCATTGTAGCCACGGTTTGAATGCTAATAAAGACTCTAATTTTTAGTTATCAATTCCCCAAAATAAAAAAAAAAAAAACCAGCCAGAAGCAGGACCTCACTCTATTACCTATCCTGTAATGCAGTGGCACCATCATAGCTCACTGTAGCCTCCAACTCCTGGGTTTAAGCAATCCTCCCACTTTAGCCTCTTGAATAGCTGAGGCTACAGGCATACACGACCATGCCATGCACCACCACTCCATGCCTAGCTAATTTTCTTTTTTTTTTTTTTTTTTTTTTTTTGGCAGAAAGAGAGGTCTTGCTATATTGCCCAGGCTAATCTTAAACTTGTGGACTGAAGCAATTCTCCCATTTTGGCCTCCCAAAGTGCTGGGACTACAGGCATGAGCCACCACACCTGGCCTACCCACAAATCTTAAACAAACCTTTATTGTGTTCTAAAGTCTTAGCATTAAAATGTATTTTTATATTGGAAGATTTCATTATATTATTCTAACCTTGCACAGCTAGAATGAGCCCTACTTGGTGGATTATATTTGCTAATATTTTATTTAGCAATAATGTGTCACAATTTATAAGTAGGCATGGTCTGTAGTTGTTTCTGACCTTTTAAATTTTTTAATACCGGGATTATTCTAGCCTGTCAGCTGCATTAGAAAATTTCATTTTTAAATCCTCTGTAATAGTTTAGATAGCATAAGAATTGTCTGTTCTTTGATGACTTGATAGAACTATAATCTATAACCCCGTTAAGCATGATGAATTTTTCATGAAGAGATGTTTTATTGTCTTTTAAACTTCTCAATGATTTCTTCAGGTTTTTTATGACCTCTAGAGTTGATGTTGATCACTTATTATTTCCCAATAAAGTTTTCCATTTCATCCAGAAGCATTTGTAAAGCTGATATGCATTAAGAATCTCTAAGAGCACAAAGTAGTTTTTTTAAACTTTTTTTGTCCAAGAACATGTTGCTGTTTAACTCATTCTTTTGTGCAAATATTTCTCTAAGTTATACACTTTGCAAAATGCTAACACACTGTCTTAAAGCATTCCCTTAAATTTGTTTTCAAATTGTCTCTGCACAAAGAATTAAATTCCTTTTCCTAGTCTGAATCTTGTACATTACTTTTTCTGTTTATTTTATATAACTGTTAACATTTATCCAAAGAATTGCCTCTTGAACATATGTATTAATTCTTCTATTTCCTATGTATTTTTTTCCTTTAAAAATATGAATTCTTAAGTTGTCTATAAAGACAGGTATTATATATAACTGGTCTGTGGAGAAAATATTTTGAGAGGAGGAGGAATTTTATTTTGCCTCCTTCCATTTTGTAGAAGGAACAGATTTATACCCTGTTTACACATGTAGCTTATTGGATAATAACATGAACATAAATAATATTGACTTAGAGACCTCATTTGGACTAAGTTATAAATCGTATTTCTTATTATATAAGAAAGGGAATATAATTTCTACATTCCAAAATATGTACAGGTAGCCATCTGGACTATGAGACCTATAACAAAATCTCAAGTATCTACATAGTAGGGCAACCAGGCATTTGGTGCTTTATGGATTCAAGGTCTCAGTGAAAGGCTCTACGTTATATTATTTAGCCTTCATCTGCGGCTTCTCTAAGCATGTTATAACTTCTGTGAATTTCAGTTTCCACACCTGGAAAATGGAGATTATGCACCTACTGTGCAAAGTGTGGGTAACAATTAGAGTTAACAGATAACCTGTCTCAAGACCCTTTTCCCAGTAGCTGTGGCCTCTTAAAGCCCCTACAAAATTTGAAGAAGAGATCTTTGGGCCTTGCAAAATCCTAAGTGATTTCACTGTATCATAAGCCAAAGCATGTGAGTGTTTTAACTGATCTGAATCATAAAATAAATCATTACGAAGAGTTAACCGTCCTTGGATTAGAATAAACTACCTTTCATCGATTTCAAAGTGCATTTTTTTTTTTTACTTTTTTTTTCGTATATCTACTCAGAGTAATACTTAAAACTGATGACATCTTAAAAATATAACTGGCATCGTTTTTCTTGTCTAGGAGTATGTAATACAATGGTACATTTTACAAATGAGGACATCTTAGGGTAATAACATACCATAATATCTTCCTCAGTCGTTTTCCAATTTACCACCCCCTTCCTAGGAAAATCCACATGCCTTAATGAATTGCTATGGTCATTAGCAAAGGGAGTAAGTTTTGATGTTTGCCTTGTCTGTGGGCCTTGTTTTCCTCTGACTCATAAGCTCTAGTATACTCCAGCCATTCAAAATACCAGGTTTGCATACATATGTGAACTTACAAAAGGTCCTCATTGCACACCATTGAAGAATCACATACCCTAAATTTGAGATTTTAAACCTCAGAGAGCGATAGTCTAGGTTCCTACCAACAGGCTCACAAAATGCAAACCTCAGGGGATGGTACTCCAAACTAATTAACCAAAACAAGAGTAGTTGTTATGCAAATATCAAGGAATTTAATCTCCTTAAGAAAACAATAAATTCCTGTTTCAGACCTAAAGGCACAGATTTTAAAATGTGTGCAGATTAGAGACTCAGCTCAGCTCCACTCTAAAGGATGCATTCTCTTTTTTTTTTTTTTAATTTTTTTATTATTACACTTTAAGTTCTAGGGTACATGTGCATAACATGCAGGTTTGTTACATACATATACTTGTGCCATGTTGGTGTGCTGCACCCATCAACTGGTCAGCACCCATCAACTCATCATTTACATCAGGTGTATAACTGCCAGTGCAATCCCTCCCCCGTCCCCCCTCCCCATAATAGGCCTCAGTGTGTGATATTCCCCTTCCTGAGTCCAAGTGATCTCATTGTTCAGTTCCCACCTATGAGTGAGAACATGCGGTGTTTGGTTTTCTGTTCTTGTGATAGTTTGCTGAGAATGATGGTTTCCAGCTGCATCCATGTCCTACAAAGGACACAAACTCATCCTTTTTTATGGCTGCATAGTATTCCATGGTGTATATGTGCCACATTTTCTTAATCCAGTCTGTCACTGATGGACATTTGGGTTGATTCCAAGTCTTTGCTATTGTGAATAGTGCCACAATGAACATACGTGTGCATGTGTCTTTATAGCAGCATGATTTATAATCCTTTGGGTATATACCCAGTAATGGGATGGCTGGGTCATATGGTACTTCTAGCTCTAGATCCTTGAGGAATCGCCATACTGTTTTCCATAATGGTTGAACTAGTTTACAATCCCACCAACAGCGTAAAAGTGTTCCTATTTTTCCATATCCTCTCCAGCACCTGTTGTTTCCTGACTTTTTAATGATTGCCATTCTAACTGGTGTGAGATGGTATCTCATTGTGGTTTTGATTTGCATTTCTCTAATGGCCAGTGATGACGAGCATTTTTTCGTGTGTCTGTTGGCTGTATGCATGCCTTCTTTTGAGAAATGTCTGTTCATATCCTTTGCCCACTTTTTGATGGGGTTGTTTTTTTCTTGTAAATTTGTTTGAGTTCTTTGTAGGTTCTGGATATTAGCCCTTTGTCGGATGAGTAGATTGCATTCTCTATAACAACTCCCTAACACCTGGAACACAAGCAGCTGGGTAAATATCCTGGCCATGTGGTATGGGCAGCATGAGTCAGTTAGAGGGCAAGGTTCTTTCTCTTGCTTCGCCCAAATACCTTGGGGGTGTTAGACACCTTGATGGAAGTAGGAGATGAAGTGTTTCATGGAAAAACACCTACCCCTTCCGCATGATAAGGCCGGGAGAGGGAGTGAAAGAGAAGATGGGCCCCACCCTTCTGCAGGGCCCTAAAGCCACTACCAAGACCAGAGAAGGGAAAGCCCCTTTGCCCTTTTATTTTGTGTTCTAGGGTTGGAGAAATAATTTTTTTAAGACCCTAAAATCATAAATACTACTATACAAGTATGCGTGTAAACAGAGATGGATTTCTGTTCAACTAATTAAATCATAAATGAAAAGAGAAATGGCTAGGTGTGGTGGCTCACGCATGTAATCCCAGCACTTTGGGAGGCTGAGGTTGGTGGATCACTTGAGGTTAGGAGTTTGAGACCGGCGAAACCCCATCTCTACCAAACACAGAAAAATAAGCCGGGCATGGTGGCACACACCTGTAGTCCCACCTACTCAGGAGGCTGAGGCAGGAAAGTCGCTTGAGTCTGGGAGGTGGAGGTTACAGTGAGCCAAGATTGCACCACTGCACTCCAGTGGCTCTGGGCCACAGAGCGAAACTACATTTTTAAAAAAAAAAAAAAGGAAAAAGAAAAGAGAAATGACAGATTGACAGAAATAGACTAGCAAACTGAGTGGGAAATGAATACTCAGCACTGTTGATGGAAGTGCAAAGCCTATTTCTGGAATAATCTGGAAATATATAGTAAAACTGAGCAATTATATGACCTATGACCAAAAAATTCTCATTCCTAGATGTATGGCATGCACACTATTCCATCGTGGAGCATATAAATGCTGACATTTTTAATGGTGCAGAATTTAAGCAAATGAAATTATCGGTCATTGGGGAATAGGATAGTTTAAAAGAGGAGGTTTTACGGTAAGAAGTAACAAACAACATATGCTTAATGCAACATGTTGGATTCTCACAAGTCGAACCTGCTTTATAGACGTGTGAAATATGCAACTCCAGAGGGTTAGAAGGTGTGGTTAGAAGGCCCTCACACTTAGCCACTTTGCTGTCACCATCTTTAAATTATTATTAATAAGAAGTCCCATATTTACAATTTTGCACTGGGCCCCACAAATTATGCAGCCAATCCAGTTCACAGGCATAGTGTACAGTAAGAAAAGTAGGAAACAATGAGGTTTATAACAAAATAATATATGAAAATCTCATATATGCTATATACTTTACAATAATATGGTCATTCTTTAGGATAAACTGGAGATTGAATGAAAGTGGGATCAGGGACAAAGGTCAAAATAAATTAAATAAAATAAAAGTAAACAAAGCAATAAAGGGCCCTTATATGGATGAATAATCCATTCAGTGTAAAAGGGCCCCAAAGTACAATGATTTGGATTTCCTGTGGGTAGGAATGCATTGCAGAGAATGTTTGGCAAAATAGTTCAAGATCAACTATGTAATAGTTGAAAATTCCATCTTTTTTTCTTTTTTTCCCCCCAAGAATATCTGTGTTTTCTAGTATGGAAATGTCTGTATTTGCTAGCATAGACTAGATTCCAGCAGTCTGTATATTGCCAACACATGAACTATCTTTCCAGTTGTTACGTTTTATTTCAGAGACACAAATGGCATGCCAGTAGAATGTACTACACTGTAAGTGGAATTATACATTAAAAATATAGGAATATCAAACTTTTCTGATAAATCAAGTAAATCTGTAAATAATTTTAATTAAGTGGTTGAAACTATTATAGTAACGGAAGCAAAGCCAACTCCAACTACAATTTCCAATCAAACTGACTCTAATGGAATCTAATTAGCAACTGACAACAATCCAAAGAAACTTGAAGGTATTTAAACTAACCTCATGCCACTAAGTCCTGCCTGACTAAAATTCATGTTCTGATACAAGTGTGTTTGCAATTCTTTCCTATGCTCTGAGTGTACATAGACATGTCTGAACCAATGATGAACTTTCAGGAACTAATTCAGGAATACTCTTACTCTTCAAAGTCATATTTTACATGACTTTGAAGCATGTAAAATATTAGTTTTGAGATCATTTTAGGAATTTGGTTGTTGTAATTTACCCAAACTGGACTTGTAATTACCCTTGTAATTTTCCATAATATAAAGGCCCTCTACTGAAAATAGAACTGTATGCAGTTCTGAAATTCTAGATTATCTGATTTCAAACTTTCATGGAGTGCAGACACAAGACTGCTTACATGGCAAGAAAGAGATTGGTTTGAGAGTAGAAAAAAAAATAAAAGCCTGTTTTGTTTGTGTTTATTTGCCTTTAGCTAGCTAGAGATCTTGAAAGAATTGGATATACTATTTCCTGCCAATTCTAATGCCCAATTTACATACCAAGGTAAAAGAAATTTAGAAAAGCCAAAGCAATCATTGGGAATGTGGTAGCATTAGAAGTGTTGCAGCTGGATGAGGCAAGAGGATGTGGCATTTTATAGAGATGCTCATATGACTGGGGTCACTTCATCCACCCTTGGTGGAAATTATTTTCTAAGTAGAGAGTCTAAGTAGAGAGTCTATTATTTTCTAAGTAGAGAGTCTCAGATTTGGCTGAGAATCTTCCAATTCATCTGACCCTTGAGGCATAGAACACGAGGATTGCCTTGGCAGGAGTAAGAATTTTAGTCTCAATCACACTCTTTTTCATCACTGGCTAAGAACTCACCTGACAAGGTTAACTTAGTAGCATCTGCCATATTTGAAACCATGATTAATCTGCTTCCAGTTGAGAAATTTCTAGTTGCGACATCTTCTGAGCTGTTTAGAACACAGCATGTTCCACTGACAGTTGCCTCTGGAAGAATCTGGAATGCACCTGAAGCTCCCAGGACTTGAAGACAGACCTCCAAAGACTTGGATCAGGTAATGGCTTTTCATCTATTTGCAGAGCCTGGATCACAGTATATTAGTGAGACACGGGAAACCTTCAGAGGGACAGAACTTTACATGTTGATGATGAATATTGGATTTTGATTCTATCAGGTTAAGCAAGACACAGCAAGAGTATAATGTGACAACTTCAGATGGAGAGTCTTCTAGGCATGTTATGACAAGTTTTCCCTTTCAGAAAGCTATAGCATTTAGAAAGCAGGCATCACCATATTTGAATCTCAGTGAGAGGAGGTATCACAAGCCTACACCTGGAAAAATCTAGCAATAGATACTTTTTATGAACCTCTCTTTTGAGTCTTGTATCTAGGGGGTTGGGAAATAATGTTTGGATAATGTTTTCAAAGCCATTTATTATTTTTCAGAAAGCTCTTAATGTTCTCATTCCAATGGCCTTGAGTATGAATATTCTTTTTTATGATCACAGTCATCTGCAGGGGAATATGAAGCAAAGTGACTGTCAAGAGTGACACTACTGCTTATGAACTTAATCATTTGTGGAAGACACACCATTCTGTTTTTCTGCTGCTTTGTAATAAATAGCTTTACTGGGTTAGGAGTGAAAATGTGGTTCACATTAATATAGATGATATTTAAGAGTAACATGCTCCTGTCACCCTCTTAATTGCAGACCTGATTGGAAGCTAGAAAGATGAAGAGGAGTCAATTGGATGGACTAATATCCCCTCTAGACATAGAGAGATTAAATCATTATTCTTTAATTCTATGTGTCAAAGCCAAACTGTTATTAGTTTTTGTTTGTTATCCTTTTTCTAGAAATAAGTTACCCTTTTTCTAGAAATAAGAAAGCAGGTTTTACCAGGCTTTCTTCATGTCTGAAAACAGAAACCAACTCAAATATATAGCACCTTGGCACACTTAGCACTTCAGACTGTAAATATGAGAGTATGGAGCTGAATTTTGGAATAACAATGTGAAGTTAAAGTGCCATTTTACTCTAATATGACTTGATTTCATATTCCTTTGTTGGCCTATCCTGTCTCTCTATTTTGTAAGGACATTGAGGGAAAAATTATTTCCTTCACTGCTCTTCCTTTGTGGTTTATTTTATTTAATTGCTACCTTCAATTTGAAGCAACAATCGTTCAGAGCCTATTGTGCCAGGCAGGACAAGTGCTTTGTCCTTCATATTACAGAAGACATGTGAAATACAATGCTCTTTAAATATGTTTGTTATTCATTTTTTTTCTGCCTTGGCATTTTATTTCCCATTCGTCCTAAGACTCTTGTTCTTTTCTGCTTGCCTCTAGGCTTAGAGCACGGAGCTACTGGCATCTTAACCTATTTGAAAATTCCATCAAAGTTGCCTAGTCCTTTTTCCTGATTCAAATGTGCTAGGTGTTTAATTCTCAAATCCACAATTTTTAGGACTGGATATCCTGTTGTGTAAAGATTTCCTTTCATTCACTTGTTAGTAGTCTCCTCACTCTTCCTGATTCATTGTCTTTCACCCTGTGGGTGGGGGAAAACAGGGAAGCAATTTAAATCTAGTTTCTGACAAACCTGACCACTAATAGTTGTGAGTTACTGTGTTTTGGTAAGAGGTTAAAAGTATTAGGGCTTTATGAAGGACGCTGAGGTAGGAGCAAGACAGATCCTAAATCTTTGTGAACACCCATTGGGTTTTTAGATTTAAAATGTTAGATAAAACGGAAAAATGTGGCCGATGACGAAACATTCTAATTGATAAACAACAGTCTTCTGGCAAACCCGGTCATTTGTATGGCTGCCAAGAATCTTTTAATAAACAAAAACTATGGGATACTGCTGAAATGATTATTACAAGATGTAAGTACTAAAACTTCTGAACTTTGCCCCTAAGAATACATCTAGGACATTTACTTAGAGGTCATTGAGTTTAAATTTATACCTAATTATTTATAAATGTCATAACCTTTGCTATTATTTTAAGGATAATTCAAGCTAATAAATTCATCAAGGAAAATATATAACCTATAAGCAAATTAGTGGAAGAGGGAAAATGTTTATTCCCATTGATCAAATGTAAGTATTTTCATTTTGGGGTAATTTTTCTAGTCTTTTGAAGACCCCTTTTTTTTTTTAATTTGTTTCAGAAGTTTAAAAGCAATAAAAATTTAAAAATATATAACAGTTCCTTAAATATTATTTTTGCTTCTATAGCCCCAAAGTTTGCAAAACTCTGTAAGTGACTGCACATTTTTTGGTTGGCATATAAAATTTCTGTCATATTTTTAAATTGTTGCTAAGGATGCACTTTATAGCACATTGTAAATATTAATAGTTTAAAATTAAATTGTTACACAATTTTCAAAACACATCCAATAGAATAATGATTTGATGCCTAATATCATCCGTTTAAAAATTCCCTTATTTAATGAATTTGAAGTTTTACATATTTTGTTTTTCTCCTTCTATTCATATTCTCATTCCAGTCATTTCTACAGATGTTTTACATATTCTTACAAATATATTTTAATATAACATATTTGTGTCATTATTTCTTTTATTGATCAGTAGATTATTCTCTGCAACTAAAAGGCCCATATACATTAAAACTTAAATTGTTTTCATTTCCTGTGATCATAAGGTTGCATTTTTTTAAAAAGTTTTTAATGATGTGTTGTTTTAATTTTTATTTGTATATAATTGTCCAAAGGATCATAACACATTAAAAGTTTAATGAAAAATGATTAAGCATTGGGAGTAAAACTGGATTGGCAATGCTTTTCTTAATGACATAAATATATCTTTTCCTTTCAATTTCTGCATCCATTGATGATTATTATTTATTGACAGAATGAAACAAAATTCATCATCAATTTTTTCATTTTTTGAATAGATGTGAGTAGTGCTGAGAAACCATGTTTACATAATGCCACAATTTTTTGAGCTCTTTATGAAGCTCTGTGTCACAAATCACATAGTGATGCATCAACAAAAATTATTTTTTTTTTATTGTACTTTAAGTTCTGGGACACATATGCAGAACGTGCAGGTTTGTCACATAGGTATACATGTGCCATGGTGGTTTGCTGCACCCATCAACCCGTAATCTACATTAGATATTTCTCCTAATGCTATCCCTCTCCTTGTCCCCCAGCCCCCGACAGGCCCCGGTGTGTGATGTTCCCCTCCCTGTGTTCTCATTGTTCAACTCTCACCTATGACTGAGAACATGCAGTGTTTGGATTTTGGTTCCTGTGTTAGTCTGCTGAGAATTATGGTTTCCAGCCAAGACACAAAAATTATTTTTTATGATCTATCTACTAACCACTCAAGTGCATCCTTTTTCTACCTTTTTTTTCAAAGCAAACTATTGGAAACTGACTTGCAGAGGTTAAATGCCCTTGGAAAGGGATTGCTATTTTATTAAAGTCGTTCCTTTCCCAATACTAATGTCAATATTGTCAATTATTCCCTTGTTAGGGAGTCTCAGTCTGGAACACTTCACATTGTAAGATTCAGGAAAGGAGAGGGTTGGGCTTTTCCTTTGCAAAGTTAGAAAAGGAGAATCTGCTTCAAACCAGAAATTCTCAGGCCAAATTAGTATTACAAAAGAGTATAGATGAGAGTCAAAGGTCTAGAATTTCATTCTTTTAAAACTACATATGTGCCTGTGTATTTCTTGAAAATTATTGTATACTTTATAGACTATTGGTGTATACAATTCTTTTGCCCAACAAGTTTTTCCTCAATTTAAAATCATGTTATGAGTATGTTTTCATGTTATTATATAGTCTTTAAAAATAATTTAATGGATTTATCTACAAGATTAAATACATACATCATAGTTTATTTTAAAATCCTCTTGTAATTGAAAACATGTTTTTAATTTGTATTACAAATAACAAGAATTAAAGCAATCTTATACAGAAAGATCCCTCTCCTGAAGAAAAAGATCCTTCAGTTTCAAAAAACTGAATTTGGCTCTTTCAGTTTTTTGTTTACCCTGCTTAAGATCATAATATTGATTCATTGTAAACATGGACCTTTTATTCTTTTGTCCAAATAATGATCTATTATATAATCATTTTCTTCCTCCCATACATTCTCCATTCCCATATTTCTTTTCTATATCTTTCTAAGCTCATTAATCAAGAAAAGATGAAATAAAAAATGTATGCCATAACTGATGACAGGCAAGATATGGTTACATGTCTTTCACTAATATTATTCTTGGTTTCCTTCTATACATATACATACATATTATTTAGAAAATTATATATATATAGATGTATATATGTGTGTATATATAGAGGGAAGCCAAATATTATATAGGATGAAAATTTTATATATATATACACTTTAGAAAATTATATATGTATGTAAATTTTAATCCCATTTGTCACATCTTCCTTGGGCTGTGAGGATGTCACACATTTTGCTTACATTTTATTGTGCATGTTGACATCAGCTTTGTTTTGTGTCTTTTATTTGTTTACCAGGTAACCTACATATACAAGATATTTTCTATTTTCACTTTTCTGGGCCCTATCCTATTTTTTACTTTGTCACTCAAATTTGTTAAGACAAAATTGTTCCTCTCTTGTAATCTTCCAATAAGTTACACTGTTCCCAAACTTTCTAACCTCTATTAATACTTTGAAAATATTTTCATAAGGGGAGTAAGACTCAGTGAAAAGAAATTGAATAAAACAGATATTGTTCAAATTCTAAACTGACATTTACATTTGCTAGTGGTGGAAAAATAATGATTAAGCATATAGATGCTCAGTCCATGGTATATAAATTATAGATTAAATAGGCAAAGTACTCTATACAGTCAAGAATGAAAATTATTAGTAGAATTAACAAGTAAACAGAAATTCTTGACTGCTCTTATTCTATTTGAGAAGTGTTGGTACAAAATATGTTGTTATTTTTCATAAGTCAATTGAAATAATTGTGCCATATTCAGTATAAACAAAACTACAGACACAAAAGATTTAAAAAGTTATAAATATGAAGCATTTGTATTTATAACATAAAGTATAAAATGTGGTTCTTGCCCATAAGAAGCTTATGAACTAGTTGGAGAACCAACACATACAACTGAAATAATCACAGAAATAGAAGACATGTGATAACAATAGCTACCATTTACTAAGAGTCAAGCATTGTTAGATGTTTTATAGACATTATTTATCATCTTATTTATCACATCTTTATCATCTTAAGCCAACCCTACATGTAGGTGTTGTTATACATGTAAGCGTTGTTATATCACTATACAGATAAGAAAATTAAGTTTCGGAGACGTTTAATTGCCTAGCAATCACACAACTAATAATAAAACAGTGATAGCCAATAGTTAGGAAATGTCTACAATGTGTGGCTTCATTGGGAAGCTAGTGATGCAGTTGAGACACAGGAGCTGTGGCTCATAGCCAGTTTTGCTCCCCACAGTTGAAGCTCTGATAGTTGCAATCTCATGGCTGCCATATCTTCTGAAGGACAGAGTTAGAATTTTAACTCAGAATCCTCCACAAAGCTTTCAGGGATTCATCATTAGCTTTATTTTACCATTGATCAAACTGAAATTCATCTGTAGAAACTGACCTCTCTGCATTTTCTAAACTTAAGAGTTTTCCAAACTTAGAGCTTAGAGTTTTCTGTGGGGTCTTTGTACCTGAACACTCTGGCCAATTCTCACCTCCATTTATGAATATAGTGAAGAATTAGGGTGGGGACTGGTTAAGAATGCTCTCCAACCATTGCCATAAGTTGTTGTTAAGTGTTTGCTTGATGAGCCTGATAGTTCCTATTACGGGGCAATAAGAAAAATGGAATTAAGGTCTCTATTACTTCTGATATTCTTTTGTTGAGAAATTGCTATACTTGATTTCACCATCAAGGTATTTGTCAGTGCAAAATGCATTACTTATGAGAACTGCCTACATATAATCAACATGCATTTGATGTACAATATATGAACCCAATATAAAATCAAACATACGTCAAGGCAACATTCTCTTGAAAGTCTCATATTTCCTACTGACTGCAGTAGCTAGAGGGGTTGGGGGCAGGGAGCAGACAAAAAGCAACTATTGGAGAAGTGAGATTTTTGAGCATGGGAAGAGGGTCTTGCAGGTAATGTACCTTTTCCCAACCAAATTCCAACCAAATTTGAGTAAAACTAGCAGCTGTCTCCACAGTCATGTAGAGCATCTGCCTGAAGAAACTTTTGAAGGAGAAATTTCCAATTTTTGCCCACTTATTTTAGCCTTTCCTTCATTATATAGATTTTTTTGGTATAGTAAATAAAGAAAGAAATATTAAACCAGCATTTAATAACTCATGGACACAAAGAGAGGAACAACAGACCTTGGGGCCTACTTGAGGGTGGAGGGTGGGAGGAGGAAGAGGATCAGAAAAAATAACTATTTGGTACTAGGCTTTGTACCTGGGTGATGAAATAATCTGTGCAAAAACCTCCATGACACAAGTTTATGTATATAACAAACCTTCACATCTATCCCTGAATCCAAAATAAAAGTTTTAAAAAAGACTGCAGAAAAGTAGGTTAAATAAAGTTAAATAGAGTCTTGATTGCAGGACTATAGCAAACCTTAATTATAAACTAAGGCTCTCCAAATAAGTGATGTTTATAGCATTTATATAAGTCTATCCGCATACACGTGCCTGTATGTGTGTGTGTAGTCTGAATATCCAAGCAAGTTTTATGCACGCGCACACACACACATACACACAGAGTCTATGAGTCTCCAAGGAAGTCATATACATAATATGTACACACACATATAGAGTTTAACATATATTTACCCATGGCCTCTTTATACAAATAGCATTTTATGGGAGTCATGTTTTGTAAGACAGCAATGTGAAAAGTGGATTTAGAGTGATAAATCAATATAATCTATTATAGATTACATTTATAATAAAATATACAATAAATATAATCTATTGTGATTTAATCTGAGTACTTGCAACCAAGGGTCTCATCTTTACAAACTGAGAATCCCCTGGAATTTATCATGTCTGCTTTTTTCTTACTCTAAAATCCTTATATGCATTAGCATATCCTTAGTCTAATATCCTTATATTTCTTAGTCTAATATCTTTATATTTCTTAGTCTAGTATGGTAATGCATATAAGGATATGTGAACCAGGATATAAGGATATATGATATTATATAGAATATAAGGATATATGAACCAGCAGAATGTTGATGTGGGACACATGAGAAGGCAATACTCATCAGGGAGCTGTCACAGAAACAGGTCAAATAAATTTAAAAACTCAGAGTATTATTAAGAGAGGTTCCTGAATCAAGCACCCTTACCCAACAATTATAGTTACTACTATAAGGCTTGGATAGGCAAAGCAGGTAAGAACACCCCTCATAAGAGGTGCTGGAAGACAGGCTGTTTAGATTGGACTTGACACTCCTTCCTAAATGGAACACGTAGAGACTCCTCTTGCTGGGGTGTGTCATCCTTCTATATCCAGATCCATATAACACAGGGGAGTGAAACAAAGGCAGCTGATGGGCTGTATGTCATGGTTACAAAAGGCAATCTGTCATGGCTAGTATATCCTTGTGCCATCCCTTGGGGTTGGATCCCAGCTCTTTCTATAAGGAGCACATTGTGCTAGCTCACAGCCCTCTTCCCCTGCAACATTAGAACACCCACAGGTTTAGCCATTTTGGAAGAGAGCTGGATCTGCTCCAGCACAAGGGCCCCAGGTTTATTTACCGGTGATTGTGATTCAGAGGCCTCAAAATGCCAACCACTCAGCAGAAATGAGAGCATGTAAACTGTCAAAGCCTTGAGAGAGAAGACCAAATTTTACACATTTCGCTACTACTTTGCCATAAAATATAATCCCAAGGTAAGGACCTGATCAACATTCAAAGCTTACTCTCGGTGAGGAATGATGAAGTGGAATAAAATCAAACCAGTGAAGCAATATGTAATATAAAATAGTGAGTCAATTTGGCGTAGTCATTAAGATTAAATAACATGGCCAGGGGCGGTGGCCCACTCCTGTAATCCCAGTGCTTTGGGAAGCCGAGGCAGGTGGAACACCAGGAGTAAGGAGTGCGAGACCAGTCTGACCAAAATGGTGAAACCCCGTCTCTACCAAAAATACAAAAAATTAGGTGTGGCGGCTCGCGCCTGTAACCCCAGCTATTCCGGAGACTGGGGCAGGAGAATCCCTTGAACCCAGGAGGCGAATGTTGCAGTGAGTCAAGGTGGCGCCATTATACTCCAGTCTGGGCAACAAGAGCGAAACTCAGTTTCAGGGGTAAAAAAAAAAAAAAAAAAAAAAATTAAATAACGTATTCATTTACTCCTTCATCTATCCATTTTATTGGCATTTATAAAAACCTCCATGCTAGGTCTCAGAGAAACAGAAATGAAAATGAGAAAGTTTCTCTTTTGAAAGAATCCAACCAGTCTGGCTGTTTTTTTAAACTTTAGAATGTGTATGAACCACTCGTAATGATGGTTTAAAATGCAGATTCCTGGGCACCCCACAATAGATTCTTCTTCAGCTGGGCAGTGGTGAGGTCTAAGAGTTTTCAGTGTGAGGTCTAAGAGTCTTCAGTGTTTTTCATGATGATTATGATGCCTGTGGTCTATGGGCCATACTTAGATAAACACTAATTAGACACACAGAAGCCAGAGGGCCCCCATAAAACCAGTCTGAATGGACTGAATGGTTAAAAGACAGTCTTCGTGTGCATTTCCAAGAGTCAGGCACCCTGAGTTCAGATTCTGCCTCCATGACCATCTGTTTGATGCTGGGCAAATTACTTGACTTCTGTAAGACCCAGTTTTATTTTAAATAAAATGAGGACAATATTTCCCATCCTTTTCTTTCTTTTCTTTTTTCTTTCTTTCTTTCTTTCTTTCTTTCTTTCTTCCTTCCTTCCTTTCTTTTTTTCTCTTTCTCTCTTTCTCTCTTTCTTTCTCAATCTCTCTCTTTTCTTCTTTCTTTTTTTTTTTCTTTTCTTTTCTTTCTCTCTTTCTCTTTCTCTCTCTTTCTCTCTTCCTTTCTTTCTGACAGGGTTTCACTCTGTCGCCCAGGCTGGCATGCAGTGGTGGTGCTATCACAGCTCACTGGAGCCTCAACCTCCTGGGCCCAGGTGATCCTCCTACCTCAGCCCCATGAGTAGCTGGGACTACAGGTGCATGTCACCATGCCTGGCTAATTTTTTGTATTTTTTTTAGAAATAGGGTTTTCCATATTGCCCAGGCTGGTCTCATACTCCTGGACTGAAGTGATCAGCCCGCCTTAGCCTTCCAAAGTGCTGGGATTACAGGCATGAGCCACCATGCCCAGTCCAATATTTCCTATCTTTTAGAATTATTTTGAGAATAAAATGAAATAATGTATGTCTGGCACATTATTTGGTACAGTATAGGTGCTCAATACATAGTTGTAATAGCAATAATTATTGCTTCTGAAGGTGATATTATTATTGCTGCCATAGAGTTGCACCAGAATTAAGCTATATTAATCTGTATTAATTTAGATGTCAATATATTATATTACTATACAGTAACAAAACAGATTAGCAGGGAGGGTGTATTTTCTAAAATAATTTGAAGATCTGTATTTTACAAGTCACTGTAAAAAGAAGTCCTCCTGAATAATGTTCCCCTTGGTTGTTTTTGCAAAGTTGTTTTTTGCTTTAAACTTAAGTAGTTTCAAAGACAAATAAGAAATACTCATAATCTTTTTCTCTCTACAATGTTCACAATTTTTAAAAAAGTTTAAATAATAATATCTGTCTTATGATAAGGTAATACTGGATATAGAAAATTTAGAAAGTGTGAAAAACACTTTAAAAATGAGAAAATAATCATCTAACTATAATTAAAATTTGATGTTTAGGCTTTTTTTTCTATTATGGTTCGTGTCATCATTGAACTCAAAATATATGCACAATTTGAATTCTGTTTTTCCATATGTATTATGTAGCAGGAATTTTCACATATCACACATAAGCATAATATTAATGACTGAATAATTCCATTTTTCTCACCCATAATTTAGGTCACCAGTCTCTTACTTTGGGAAATTTTACTGTCTTAATATATACAATAAGAAATAATTTTATACCGAGTGTTTATATATACATCATTTTTCTTTTAGATAGATTCCTGAAAACAAAATTACTGAGTGAAGGTTATGAACACTTTTAAATTTATAAGACATGTTAACAAATTTTTTTCATAAAGGTTTTGCCAATGACAAACTCCACCATCAGAAAAAAGTACCAATCTATCTAATAACTAGAGATACTAAATGTGCTTTGATTAATTTATTGGCCATTACATTTCTTTTCTACAAATTATCTATTCCCTCTTTTGTCCACTTATCTACTGGAAACTTGATTGATTGTTTTCTCTGTTCCTTTCCATTCATTCCCTCTTTTCTTCTTTCCTTCCATCTTTTCTTTTCTTACTAAAAAGTCATTTTAGATATTTCATGGAATGAATGTTGTATAATTCAGTATTCTACTGGTTAAAGCACAGCCTAGAAGTATGTTTCTGCTCTCTCTCACAGCAGTGTTATAAAAAGATTACACCAAATTTCACTTCATAGAATTTATCTTGATGACAAATATATTAAATTTCCTTTCCCAGGCAGATCCCAAATGTGGCAGCTTTTAGTAGCAGCATGCTGGATGCTTCCTCTTGGATTTATGTATGGTTATGATAAGAAAGGAAACAACGCAAACCCTGAAGCTAATATGAATATTGTAAGTCATTTATTAAGAAAAAATGCTAAAATGAGGAATTATTCATATTTCAGCATTTGAAATACAACTGGGGTGCCTTCTCAGTTTTCAACAATTCCTCCAGTGACTAAATCTGTGCTTCCTCTCCTGTTTCTTTATATGGCTAACTAATCTAAGAATTCAAAGATCTGACCCAAGTTGGGGCAGTAATATTCCATCTCCTAGTTTGAACTACCATCCAGTGGTGGCTTCCTAAAGAGAAGGTTCATGACTTAATACAGATGATCTCTATAGAGTATCTTTGAGTTTTCCCTGAGGTTTTTCATAGAGAAGTTTCTTTGATTTTGTGAACTATCCCAATGCACTTTTTTGGTTTAATAAGCCAGTGTTGGTTTCTTTTGTTTATTACCAAAGTGTTTTAACATTCAGGAATTCATACCAGAAGTGGAATGGAATAGTGTTAGGCAAAGAAAAAAAGGCCAAATGACAAATATCTACTACAGAATTCATTCTGATAATATACTCCATTTTCCTATATAAACGGTGCATAATTGCTTTCCTGTACCATACCCAAGTTGTATTAGAATCATAAAAGTAATGAAACTGCCAAAGTTTTTTTTCACTAGTGTCTCTTCTTGTTTCTCTCTCCAAAGTATCCAGCAAGTACCCCTGATCTCGTACCACACTGTTGAACTCACATAATTTTTCTCTCTCTAGTATAAGTGATTTTTAGCTTTTAATCCTTCTATAATGATAATAAGAACAATCATCTATAAAGCACTTACGTTAGGCATTGTTCTGCACATATTACATATAATCCTCACAATGTCACAGTCTGTCTCCAGAGCCTGGGCTCTTCGCCGCTGCTCTATGTAGCCCATAATTTATACACGCATCTCTGTGTCTGACTTGGGAAAATGCATAATCCTTTGATAAAGGCATAAGCTTTGGAGTTAAACTTACTTTAGCATTAATCTTATTTTTATCTCTTCCTAGTATATAATCTTGGACAAATTGTTAATCTACCTGAATGTCAGTTTTCTCAACTGTAAATGGTACAATTCTATATCAAAGGCCTCTTATAAGGTTAATGAGACAAGGAATGTAAACCTCTATGCAGAAGATAACCAATAATCACTAGTTCTCCTCTTCTTCGTATATCTGTGGGTGGGGTATCTTCTCTGACCCCTCTAGGCTCACTCTTTGTTCTTTAACACCTTTCTCTCTGCCAAGAGGCTGAACTGTAAGGACAGGTCAACAAGCAACCTTGTCTTTTGGTTTTCAGTTCAATTCAGCCAATGGACATTGTGAGCAGAAGATGGAAAGAAATAGGCCAGTAAGGTTTGATTTTTTATTGCCCTGGCTTCCTCCCTGTGAAGTCAACTTAGACAAGCTGTCTTCCTCAATTTGGTTATCTCAGCTTGACTTTCTCCTTTTGGCTTCTGGTAACTGCTTCCTCCCTCTTCTTTTAAGTCTGTTTAGTAATAGTTCACTTGTTATTAGCCACAGGGTACTCCACAATTCCCTGTGGTTTCCCTCATTAGATGACCATATAATTTTTCATCAAAACAAACTAGGGTGCTTTAATAATACCAGGCCAACAGGCAAAACCAGAAAGTGTCCTGAGCAAACAAGAATGTAGGGTCACCCCACCCAGACTTACCTATGCCTCTTTATGTAACTCCTAGAAATCCTTTTAAATTATACTCATAGGAATATTACATGCCGTCACAGCACATAGAGTGATAAGCAGTAGGTGCAATTTAAAGTACTACATTGTGGCCAGGCATGGAGGCTCACACCTATAATCCTAGCACTTTGGGAGGCCAAGGCAGGGGAATGAATGCCTTGAACTTAGGAGTTCAAGACCAGCCTGGGCAACATGGTGAAACCCCGTCTCTATAAAAACATACAAAAAATTAAGCTGGGCACTGGGGCAGGTGCCTGTACTTCCAGGTACTTGGAAGACTGAGGTGGGAGGATCACTTGAGCCCAGGAGGTGAAGGCTGCAGTAAGCCAAGATCACACGACTGCACTCCAGCCTGGGGAACAGAGTGAGACCCATCTCAAACAAATAAACAAAGTACTATATTGTAATGCATGTGTAAAAATTAAGAGATTATAAAATGAAGGTATATATTTCCTTTCCTCTTTTTAGAGCCAGATTATTTCTTACTGGGGTTATCCTTGTGAAGAGTATGATGTTACAACAAAAGATGGTTATATCCTTGGAATTTATAGGATTCCACATGGAAGAGGATGCCCAGGGAGGACAGGTATTATTTATTTTGTTATGAAAGGAAAAATAATACTTAAAGCAGAGGTACTTAGATGTCCTGGGAGAAGTCAAGCAGTTTCTGTTCTGAAATCCTTAGTGTCCTTTCCATTAGAGGAGAAAAATCATCACCTTCCACCTCTCTGTTTAATTAGTGTAACTTTGAAGTTTTAAGTCACTTTTATATACACTGTTTATTTGGTCACTCCTTTTCTTCTTGACTTCGTCTTCCTACCAAGCAAACACCAAAACACATCGTGTTCTTACCCTAGTGATACCACTGTCCTGTTTTGAAAATCAGAAACCTAGGGGTTATTCTTGATACCACCTTCTCCCTCACCTTCTACATGCAACCTAACATTACCATCTATCAATTTTGCCTTCTAAATTTCTCTCTAGTCTGAAAACTTTTAGTTTCAATAATCATTCAAACCCAGGTTTGGACATAATGTCTTCAACTACTACGATGCCTTCTCACTGGTATTAAACTATTTGTAGTCAGTTCTGGACCCAAGTCTGTGTGATTTCATGGTTTAAAGTAAATATTACCCTATTAGCTCCCACATAGCAACAGCTTCCCAGCTTATCAAATCACCATCTAGTTGAGCCTACCTGCCTTCACTCCAGCCTCCACCATGTCCATCAGGGTGACCTAGAAATCCGCCTTCAGCAGCTGTTGGTACAGAAGTATACCCAGTGCTTGTATCAGTTCCTCCAGCTTCTTTCAGGTGGGCAGCAGCTTTCGGGTGGCCTGGGCACCAGTATGGGTCTGGGTGAGGTCTATGCTGGGGCTGGTGGTATGGGAGGCATCACAGTTATCACTGTGACCCGGAGTCTGCTGAGTTCCCTAAAACTGGTGGTGGATCCCAACATCCATGCTGTGAACATCCAGGAGAAGAAGCAGATCAAGACCCTGAACAACTTTGCCTCCTTCATTGACAAAGTGTGGTTCCTGGAGCAGCAGATCAAGATGCTGGAGACCATGTGGAGCCTGCAGCAGCAGAAGACAGCTGGGATCAACGTGGACAACATGGAGAGCTGCATCAACCACCTTCTGCGGCAGCTGGACACATGGGACCAGAAGCTGAAGCTGGACGTGGAGCTTGGCAACATGCAGGGGCTGGTGGTGGACTTCAAAAGTACCAGGGTGAGATCAACAAGCATACAGAGATGGAGAATGAATTTTCCTCATCAAGAAGGATGTGGATAAAGCTTACATGAACAACGCAGAACAAGTAGTCTCGCCTAGAAGGGCTGCCCCAGGAGAATAGAAGATCCGTGAGCTGCAGTCCCAGATCTCGGTCACATCTGTGGGCCTGTCCATGGACAATAGCCGAGTCCTGGACATGGACGGCATCATCTCGAAGTATCCGCCCAGTACCAGGAGATCGCCAGCCGCAGCTGGGCCAAGTCTGACAGCATGCACCACCAGATCGAGTATGAGGAACTGCAGGCCCTGGCTGGGAAGGCTGAGAATGAGCTGTATCGCAAGAAGAGGATCTTCCAGATGAACCGAAACATCAGCCGATTCCAGGATAAGACTGAAGGCCTCAAAGTCCAGAGAATGCGGAGCAGCGTGGGGAGTTTGCCCTTAAGGACTCAACGCTGAGCCTGCAGAGCTGGAGGCCGCTCTGCAGCGGATCAAACAGGACGGGGCGCCGTAGCTTCACCAGAACTTGGAGCTGATGAATGTCAAGCTGGCCTTGAGCATCGAGAGCGCCACCTACAGGAAGCTACTGGAGGGCAAGGAGAGCCCGCTGGAGTCTGGGAAGCAGAGCAGGGGTATCCATAGGAGTACCAGCAGTGGCTAACCCGGTGGACTAGGCTCGGCCTCACAAGCTCTGGCCTCAGCTATGGCCTGGACTCCTTTCAGTCCAGCTTTGGCTTTGGCGGGGGCTCCGGCTCTTTCAGCCGCACCAGCTCCTGCAGGGCCATAGTTGTGAAGAAGACTGAGACCTGTATTGGGAAGCTGGTATCTGAGTCCTCTGATGTCCTGCCCAAGTGAATGTCCACGGCAGCACTTCTCAGCTTACCCTTCCTGTGGCTGCCCCACATCCTGCTGGGGAGGCAGCTGTGCAGGGGAGCATGGGCAACTGGAGACCCACCTGACGCTCAGCCCTAGCTCTCAGCCTAGAGGGATAGTTTACTGCCTAGAGTACACCACTTGCCCTTGCCTCCAATTAAAAAACCAATTCTATTTTTTTGTTGTTTTTTTCTAAAATAGAGCCTCAGGTATCCTTAGGAATCTCTGCAAAAAAGACCCTATTCATTCCTATCAGTTCTGTGCTTAAACTTCATTAAAGCATCAATTCTAGCTCCCTACAATGCAGGTGGCTATCCATAGGTGGAAAAAAGTGAGCATTTCATTCTCTAGAAACGATTTGCTTTTGTTTTCTTCTCTCTCTTCTTAGTTCATTTTATACTTTGGCAGGTCGAATAACAAAACTTCTCAATATCAGAAAGACTACTTATTTAAAGAAAAACTAGATTTTTAAAGAGTGGAAGATATAATGGTGTTGCTGGCTTTACAGAGCCAATCATTTCCCAAAATAACTCCATAATTACAAATAACTTTGTAAATACTCGAGAGAACTTTTAAGTCTCTCCAAGCTTTTCTCTTGTCATTTCTATCACAGTTCCCAAAATGCATGAGACAAAAAGCTGTACAATGAGAAACTGTCTCTCTAATCTGAGATCCCTGGATCTGTCTCAGACTCAGATCACAGAGGCCTGATGATACTTAACTATTTAATGGTACTTAACTTTGGCAAAGTCAGTAACACCTCTTCTTTCCCTCTATTCCAAAAGGTGGAAAAATGGACATAGATTCTTAGTTCCTTGGTCCCGGTGGCTGAAGGCTCTCTGAGAGTACAACTTACTCTCAGGAAGCCACTCTAGCTCCAAAAGTGACCTGAGGTAGGGTCCTGAGATACCAACACAGCATCACAAACCATTTATAAAGCAGAGGAAAAGCCTAATCACTTCTTCCCTCTCTTCTCTCTTTTTCAACACTTTCTCACCTCCTTCTTTTTCCTTTCTCTTTCTTAGTTAAAATGTCCCTATTTGACATTGGGAATAGGACTTCTGTATCATATTAACAATTTTAAACTATAAAGTTCTACTTATATCCTTGTTTTTTGCAATTCAAATGAAATGAAGCAGTGCCTATAAAAATTAGCATAGTGCTTGACATTCAGTGAGCATTCAACAAATGGCATTTGTATTATTTTTTATTATTTCAAAAAAAATTTAAATTTTTAATCAGATGAGTCTTGAAAAATATAATGCTATTAATATAAATAACAGTAATAGAGCTAATATTTACTGTGCCAGATGGCCTTTTATACGTTTAAGTTCTCAATGAATTCTTATAAATACACGAGGAGATAGCATTTGTTATTATTTCCCATTATACAGATAGGTTAACTGAGGCACAAAGGAGTTCATGCATATCAGAAGGGATTTTGAACTAGGGCAATCTAACTTCCACACGTAAATAATACAATACATTATATATAACCCTTTACAAATGAGAAAATAAGACCGAGAGAACTTAAATAACTTACCCAAGTAAGTAGCTCAGAAGGGACTAGATCCCAGATTTGCCTGGCATCAGATTTTACCTCTTAACCTCTCTTCTATACTACAGAAATTCAGGAATGAGATTTTTCTTGTAGGCACTGAGGAAGTTCAGACATGAAATTCTTGTTGCCTGTGTTTTGCAGCTCCAAAGCCTCCTGTGTATTTGCAGCATGGCTTAATTGCATCTGCCAGTAACTGGATTTGCAACCTGCCCAACAACAGCCTGGCTTTCCTTCTGGCAGATAGTGGCTATGATGTGTGGTTGGGGAACAGCCGAGGAAACACTTGGTCCAGAAAACACCTTAAATTGTCGCCCGAATCACCAGAATACTGGGCCTTCAGGTAAGGAGAAACCTATTAACGAATACAGTGTGTACTCTGCTCATGTGTATGTATGAACACCTAGTGATTTTTGCCCTTTTTGTGTCCAAATGCACGCAGTGGAATCCACAAGAAGGAAACAAACCTTTCTTTCTCTACCCAGACTTTCTTCACAGGCTCTAAAGAACTGTCATTATTATTGCATGACTGTTTTAGAATTCCTACCTCCTTCCTGGTATCTGTGTGTGGGTGAGTGTGTGTATGTATGTTCTAAGGGAAGTAAGAAGAAAGCCTGATTACAGAATGGCTAAGCAACAGTGTTGCCAGCAGCAGCGCCAGGGGTTGCTGTCTGCTTCAGAAGCTATGCCTACCTGGTTACAGTAGCAAACCCATGCACTGGCATAGGAGCTAAGAACCATGCCTTGGAGGTCATGAAAACCCTGTGTTCCTTGGCTTCATTGCCAGCCTTCTTTCTGGAAAGCACTGGCATTTCCTAATTCTATAACCATAATCCATTGCACCCTTGCAAATGACTAGAAAATTCCCTAGGTAAGTATTTATTAAACTATATACAGTATCAGAAGTAACTGAGGTCATTGTTAAATATGCGGATTACTGGGTCTCTTCCCAGGAAATTGTGATTCAGTCAGTTGGCTGAGGTCTGCAAATCTGTTTGCTTTATTATTCTTTTAGATAAGCATTCCAGGTAATTGCTCTTTTCAGAGGAGCTTGGTAAACCTGTTATAGAATTAAGTGAATATGACTAGCCTTGCAAGAAAAGCATCAGTAGGCCTTGACAAATCAAATTTTTCTGATTTCAGTTTCTTAAAAATGTTGACTTGCAATCAAGGTGTTGCACCCTTTAAAGTTGCATAGATGCCTAATATCATATATTGACACTAGTCTATATTTAACAAAATCAAAGTATGTTTTCACTGAATGTGTTTAAATGTTCTAGGCCTAACAATGAGATGACTTTTCTAATTTGTTATTCTTTCTTTTTGATAGTTTGGATGAGATGGCTAAATATGACCTTCCAGCCACAATCAGTTTTATCATAGAGAAAACAGGACAGAAGCGACTCTACTACGTGGGTCACTCACAAGGCACCACCATAGGTGTGTTTGGGGCAGATGAGCTCAGAGAATGTCAGGGGCTCTTCTTGCATATTCATGGAAGGGGGTCAGTATTTCTTCTGTCTGTGCAATCTCTAGCTTGGGGGCTTGACTTGGGAAACCATTTCCTCTGGCTAATATCTGAAGAGTAAATAAAATAAGAATGACAATAGGGAATTTTCCCTCAACACTAAATTTGGAGGTTGATAGATAAGCCTGAAAGAGGGAGAATTATTCATATATTCATTTGTGCGACCAACAAACATTTGTCAGACACTGTTATATGCTGAGGAAGCAGAGATAAATATGGTATTCATTCTTTCCTTGAAGATCTCACAGTCTAGTGAGGGACACTAGAAAGAAAGCAGAGATTACAAAACTCAGCAATTATATGCTACAATCAGTATGACTTTTAGTTGCCAGGGAGGCATTGGAGTAGGCCAGATGTGGGTAGGGCTATGTTGGCAGTGTTATGAGGCCTATTTGTCCCCTTACTGTTCTCACTTTGGCTAGAGGCCTTAACACTACCAACAGGATTTCCATCAGTCCGTTTTCTATATCTTAATTATAATCAGGATTCTGGTGTAAAGCAGGTCTGTACATACTTGTACTGTATCACACATCTCACATACATTCTCTTATTGGAAACTGCAAACATCTGAAACCACTATCATCCATGCTCCACAAATGGTTGAATTGAGCAATCTGTTCCAATGGTGATATTCCCAAGTAACATCTTACATTTCATATCTTTAATAAAGATTACAGACACAAAGGTTATAAAGGTCAAATGCATATAACTTACATACATTTGACTTTTATAAAAATCATCCTATAAGGATTTTACCATTCACACTTACAGACTGAGAAAACCGAGACTCACACAGGGAAGTAAATAGGAAGTAGGAAATAGGAAGTAAATAGGAAGCCAAATTTACAGCCCAGTTTTGTCTGATACCAGGACTATCGTCAAGCTGGAATGGGCTTTGGAGTTTACCTAGACATGCCCCACAGTAGATATTTGAACCCTCTCTCCTTGCATTCCCCAGGGACAGGAAACACTTTATTCTGAATTAGCCAATTCCACCCTTGAGAAATTGAGAAATTCTTCTCTACAAATGGTATTAATTCTATGTTGTTTTTTGTTTTGTTTTTAATATGGCTACATTTACTACAACTTACAATGAACAAATAATTATGTGAAAACTATGAACTAGTGTCTTCTTCCATTTCAGCTTTTATAGCATTTTCTACAAACCCAGAACTGGCTAAAAGGATTAAGATATTTTTTGCACTGGCTCCAGTTGTCACACTGAAATACACCCGAAGTCCTATGAAAAAACTAACAACTCTTTCCAGGCAAGTAGTCAAGGTATGTGACTTCCCAAGTTTTAATCTGAAATAACTAAAAGTAGCTTTATTTCCACTGATTTCAACAGAAAACCAATGACATTTTACAAACTTCTGAGAAAATAATAGGTATTCAAGATAATCCATGTAAGTTCACTGATGATGTACGCAATCTTATTAGCAGAGTTCAGGGAACTCCCCCTGTTGTTAATCTATCCTACTTTCTTCAACTATGTCTAGAAACATGTCTCCTGTATCATTCCTCAACCACAGATAGAGAGAGCTTATTTGATTGATTGGTTTGTTGAATTTAGCGGATTAAATTTTTCTGGTGATCCCTAATTTTTTAGGGGCAGTAGTGGTTGAGTTCACAGCAGGGAATCAGATGGTGTGGGTTTGAATCTCATTTGTATGATTTGTGAGCTGGGTAAATCTGGTCAAGACCTTAAGTGCTCTTCATCTGTAACGTGGGGATAATAATACTTCTCACTCATAGGGCTACCATGAGGACGACGTGAATTAATACAGCATATACTTTAAAACAATGTCTTGCATACTGTAAACCTTTAATAAATGTTAACAATTGTTTTGGCTATCATTAGTTTTATAGAACATACCCTCCTCCATCACTAAATGTCCAACCTTGTTTCATTTCCTGACACTTTATAGGCTGTCATTTTGACAATTCCGAAAACCCAGGCAAAACTCTGGGCCCCCTGATCTCCTCTAGTTGACGGCTAACTAATCTGATCGTTTATCTAGTCCAGGTGAATTGCATTGCATGGGTTGGTGTGTTTTCTTCTTGTATTTTAACATGGGCTTCTCCCATGGTAATAACTCCCACGGTGGTGATTGTACAGTTCAGTGATTTCAATGAAAGCAGATGAAAGTGAAACAATTCTGATAGAAGCCCAAAGATTTACAGAAGATTCCTGTTGAGAGCTAAACAAATTAGTCTATGGTGATTGAAGTGCCTATCTATACATCCCAGAAAGATGGGTAGCAGAAAAACCACCTGAAAATAACACAACATGCTTACATTGCCTGTTGGTACCTGGGCCTCTTATACCATTGAGACTTCACTCTGGCCTGCTCCTGCTATTAAGTAAACAATGTCAGACTGTTTGCTAAATTATTTCAGTATTCCCACACAATTAAGAGATATTTTAGGACAGTGGGATCTTTCCATTCCTCTTCATTTGCATAGCTGTCTTTAAACTTACTGCATTCCCTGACATGTGTAGGATGTGGTGTACAAGTTAATTCAGCCAAAAGATATCTAGGAGCTACTATTTCAAGGCCCTGGCATTAGGAAACAGCTATGTCTACAAGGAAACTTTTCAGCTCATTGGTATGAGTAAAAACTAGGGTGTATGTGAGAGTAGAATGGGATTCAACTAAGGAGGTATTAGGAGACAATGGAAGAAAGCAGTGTCATGTCTAGGAGTTTAGACTTTGTTCTGTTAATGATGGAAGGCCATTGAAGAATATTAAATAGAAAAGTGGCTTGATCAAATTTGTAATTTTAGAAAGATTGCCCTTTCAAAATTATTGTTTTATTTATTTATTTTTTTATTATACTTTAAGTTCTAGGGTACATATGCACAACGTGCAGGTTTGTTACATATGTATACATGTGCCATGTTGGTGTGCTGCACTCATTAACTCATCATTTACATTAGGTATGTCTCCTAATGCTATCCCTCCCCGCTCCCCAAACCCCACAACAGGCCCTGGTGTGTGATGTTCCCCTTCCTCTGTCCAATTGTTCTCATTGTTCAATTCCCACCTATGAGTGAGAACATGCGGTGTTTGGTTTTCTGTAGGGACATGGATGCAGCTGGAAAACGTCATTCTCAGCCCTTTCTAAATTATAACTCCAGTAGAGTAACTATGTACCAACAGAAGAACTGCCACATATGACCTACTAATTCC
The DNA here is from genome assembly GCF_024542745.1 of Macaca thibetana thibetana. Classification (NCBI taxonomy): domain Eukaryota; kingdom Metazoa; phylum Chordata; class Mammalia; order Primates; family Cercopithecidae; genus Macaca; species Macaca thibetana. Next base: position 84,672,286 of record NC_065586.1, read on the forward strand.
TAGTAGAAATTCCAGTATTATAATGATAGAGCAAAAACTTTGCTAGGTAAACTCAGAGAAAAACAAAAATACTTCTAGCTGTTGGAATCACAACAGACTTTTTGGATAAGATGGCATTTTAGTTTGCACTTAAGGATAACATTTCAATATAGAGTGTGGTATAGAAAGGCTTTCCAAAGCAAGAGGGAAGCATGAGCAACATTGAAGTGGTGAAGCTCAGGTCATGGAAAACCACACATAACTCACTTTACTGGAGTTTTATATTAGTATTAGTAAAGGAGAGTATGAGAAATCATGTTGGAAATGTAGAGGCAGATTATAAAGGGATTTGAGTGCCAAATTAATGAGTTTGGAATGTATTCTATAGGTAATTGGGGAGCATGGAAATATTTGCACAGAGGAATGACATGCATAATGCCCCTTTTTAGAAAGATTCCCCTGGGAACCAAATGTAAGCAGATGGGGGTAAAGGACATCAAGAAGGGTGAAAGATTAGGAGAATAATGATGGAGTTATTGTTAACACATCAGTTGATAGATACTGGGGATTGGAACAAGAGTTGTGCAACAAAAAATAATCTATAAGATATGACAATGAAATGATAGACAATGTTTAGGTATGTTTTTGACTTTTTGAGGAAGAGACTTTCTTTCTCCTCTCCTCTCCCATCAGCCAGATGCTCGCAGGCATGCTTGGTGAAAGGGTTCCTTTTATATGGGAGCTTCTGGACTGAGACAACCTTTTTTCTCTCTCTGATTAGCACTTCCTTTTTCATTGATGCTGCCAGTATTTTCAATTGCTCCATTTCTATTACTTCAACTCAATTCATGAGAGTCGAATTGAATTGAGTATAGAGGATAAAGATTTAAGTCAGACAAAACTGGGTTCACACTCTGCCTCCGCCTCCTGCCAATTGTAACCTTGGACAAGTTATTTAACCATGCTAAGCCTCAATTTTCACATTGATAGAATGAGTAGAGTTTGTCAAGTTGAGAAATTCATTCATCCATTTCCCCTTCCTCACATCCCATTTTTCCCCTGGACTTTTATGCCTTTGTGTTTTTGTCATTCTACTTTCTTTCTGACTTATAGATTGCTTTGATCCTTTGCTTTTGACGTGTCTCTACAACATTAAAGATTGTTAGTACTGTCTCCATTTCTTGAAAGAGGAACTTGAGGCTCAGAGAGGCTAAGCAGCCTGTCCCAAGTCACCCAGCTAATGGATGGCAGAGCCAGAATTTGAACCCAGATGTGACCAGGCAACCCAACCAATGGTCTTTTTTATATGTGGTGGTTTTTCCACTTTTTCAATGCCAACCTGAAGAAGCTAGTGAACAAGGGTGACCGGCTCAATGGGCTGTTGAGGGCTGAATCCAGCCCATGTTCTGCTTAGCAAGCCATGTGCCCTGGCATGGGGCCATGTTGCCATAAAGAGAGGTGCCTTTTCTAATTCTCACACATACCAAAAGAGCTACTAGAAGGAGACTGGCTCCCTGCTGTTATGTGACAAACATGCCTCCTCCAGAGCCAACTTGGAATTACATCTACAAGTTGGCATGTTTGCTACTGTGTACATGGGTGCTCTCCTACTGGCTGGCCTCATTAATATCCTCTCTTTTAGGTTAGGGTAAAGGAGAAATTATTCGCCTTTGGGTAAATGCATAGTAATTTTGCTGAGTCACGGGATATTGAGGTAGAGTGGAGTCAGAGAATGTCCTGCTAATTTACTCTGTATTTGGGAAAGCCAACTCCAGGTTTCAGAACAGAGAACCAAGAATCCATTACGGTAGATGTCACCTGTTTCTTAACACTGCATTTTCATTGTTGATTACTTTTATGAACTGGCTATTTTCTTTCACATGGATTTGTTTTGCCAAGCATGGATGACTAAGTTATTGATAAATAAAAATAAATTTGTTTACTGGTTAAAGTCAGATCCTGCCTTTTACTTTATTTATTCATTTGACAATCTATTTAAATTGTCACACTTGAAAACATGAAGTAAATGTCAACATTATTTTAAAAGATATGCTCCTTTTATGAGTGTATGCTGCTACTATTATTAAATTATTATGGGGACATTTACACAGGAAGAATTACAATTTGGCAAGTTAAATTAATTATCTAGGGTATTATCTAAGTGTCCTAGTGATTGTGATAAAATGAAGAAGAGTCTGGAATCAATTAGATAATATGTATAAGGCTTATTATTACTTTCCAGACCTAAATAATTGAGAAGTGTGGTTTGAAGTAGTTTAACATATTGTTGTCCTTCCTTTCCCTTCCCATTTTCTTCTTCCTCTTCTTCTTCTTCCTCCTCCATCTTCTCTCCCTCTCCCTCCTTCCCTTTCTCTTTCCCTGCCTCTATCCCTCTCTTCCTCTCTTGGGCATGAAGCGGAGTATGAAATCTTGGTACTTCATATATTCCATTAATATTCCATGGAATATCAAATATTCCATTAAATAAAGATTATATCTGCCTATATAAGACAATCATTTTTAAACTCAGAATTTAATAAGCTATGAACAGTAGGAATTTACTTGATCTAGTTTTCTAGATATAGTATAAGATCTTAAAGTGAATTAGATTTTAAGTGAATAAATGCTAGTTATTACTGTTCTTTAGTTGTAATATCTGGTTAATAAAGAATTCCAGAAGAAATGTGTGTTTATTTTTACTGTAAATGGGTGTTTCCAAAGTTTTAAGAACTAAAAAATATCTTTTTAACTTTATATCTAGCTTATTATGCTAATATTATAAAACTAGTAGCTGTGACACAAAGGAACTTGCTGGCAACACTGCCTGAAATTCCACTAGTAAAGATTCATTTATGTGGGTTAAGCTTTTGTCTATAGAAAGAATTCATTAAAGGATTCCGTAAGGAATGGCTCAAATCTGTATGAGTCACTAATTGTGACAGTAATAATAATTACATTAATTTATATTTTAATTAAATAATATTTTCATGTGTACTAGATGCTAGGAACTGCACTAATTGTCTTTTAAACATGACCTACTAACTTTACAACAGCCCTGCCTATAAGAACATTTTTCCATTTTATAGACAAGAAAATTTATAATAGAAATTTAAAACTCTCCTAAGGTATAGAATGTGTTTGAATCCAGAATGAAACACATGTATGCCTCACTCCAAAGCCTTACAAATTTCCTGTGGGAACTAGTTTCTCAAGGGGCATTCTAAAAAACACCCCAATTAAGGGCTTTTGGGAAAAGCCATTAAGAGGTGCACTGGAAGGATTACATACCTAATAACAAGCCTCATGATTTCACTAAGGACCAACACTGAGCAGATGTCACCTAATACTGTGCAGTCCTTCTTTGAACTACCTCTTTCTCCACTTTTGATATCCACGTCTATAAGATTTGATGGTTTTAAATTATCTTGTAGGTGTTGTTTGGTGACAAAATGTTCCACCCTCATACATTGTTTGACAAATTCATTGCCACCAAAGTGTGCAGTCGGAAGCTATTCCATCGTATTTGCAGCAACTTCCTATTTACTCTGAGTGGATTTGATCCGCAAAACTTAAATATGGTAAGTGTAAGTAATTGGGTCTGGGAAAACATTGCTTTGTTGCACAGAGGTGATGAAAGTTCATTCTGGAGTATATGGCAACTGCAATTCGAGGTTTCCTTTTTGCTTTTGGAATGTCATCAGTACATTCATGGCTTCCAGTGAGGGTTGAGAGTCCACTTGCTTTCACAGGAGGATTTGAGAAGAAAGCTTTACTGCCAACAATTCTCATCTCTTCTTACCTGAAACGTCCTTCACTTAGATAAAGGCTATGGGTTTGATATTTATCTTGCTGTGCTTGAGCCTTATGTCATATTCACTGAAGTAGAATATCAAGGGATGAGTCCAGACATTTGTATTTTTATTTTTACCAATTTTCCACTTTCACAGCTGATTTGGAAAGTTATTTTATGAACCACTTACTTCCTTAATCCAAAGAGATAAAAGGAGAGATGGTTCTTCAACAACAGCTACAAATTTATTGTTCAAGGGGTACTGAGAAGGATCAGTGTCAGCGTTCTTGTCAAGTAATGTCTAACTTAACTGAGATATTTTCCATGATGACCCAAGGAGTTGGGGGAGGGAGGAGGGAAAGAGAGGAGATGTGTTTGAAACCAGAGGTAGGATCAGGCTGAAGTTGGTCTCCACCTCTCTCACAGACTTCTGCCCAGAGCCTAATCTTCCAGTCAGTGGAAAGCACTGCTTAAAATATTTCTTGCTTTTAAGAAAGATTTATAAAAGACTTTTTATGCAAAACATGTCTTAGCCACTGCCTTTCTACATTCTTCTCTCACTTTCTCAATGTACAGTGGAAACTATGCTTGCCTATCACTTAGATGTAAGGATATATATAGGGGAAAGCATATCATGTAGATAGAGCTGAGTAAAAAGACCTTGAAACAAACACAAACGAGTGTATTTTAAAAGCACCCTCTCAGCATATCCTAAGAGTTTGCTAAAGAAAGACATCACAAAATAACACCCTTGACTATTCATTGTCCCTTGCTGTCCATATGGACACCTTTTTTCAGATCACCTTTTGTCTTCCTGCCAAAAAGCAAGGCTTACAGAATATTACAGCACCTTCACGGACATTTGTTTCAAAGAACCATAACCAGGGGTGCATAAGTAATATTGGTGGAACTTTGGAAAAATACACATGTCCAGAACTCAACCTTTGAGATTTTGATTTGTATTCAGTACATTTGGATAGCTTAATAAGTAGGTTAAAATATTTTTAAAGCCCTAAGATGTTTCTGATGCTTACTTTGGTTGAAAATAACTCTTCTTATTTTAAAAACAGTGCAGTTGAAAATATAAGAGAATCAAGAGTTTGTGTGCGTGTTTTGTTTTTGTTCTTGTGTGTGTGTGTGGTTGTTTATCCATAAGATATCTAAATAAACCGACTGAATTAATTATGCCACACAAACTTTCAGAGTCCTGTAGAATATTTACCACATTTTAAAATTCAGAAAACAAAAGGTAACATTCAGATCTATTATTAGCACCTTAGGGGCAACAGCTCCCTTTGAATGTCCTTTGGGACTTAACATGGGGTGAAGGAGAAGATCACTGGGGTTTTTATCCTTTAATCTCCTATACCCTTGAACCTATGGGAGTTGAGTCTGGAAAAAGATTTCCTTTTGTCTTTGCCCAGTGGGATTCCCCCTGTAGGTTTGAGGACAGGACGGAGTCGGTGGAGGAAAAAGTTCTTCTAAGATGGGCTTCTTTGGTTAATATGTCTTCAGATTATATGGTACATGTTTTTTTCCTTAAAGAAAGGGAAAAGAGGCTGCGCGCGGTGGCTCACACCTGTAATTCCAGCACTTTGGGGAGGCCAAGGCAGGTAGGAGATCAAGACTACCCTGGCTGACATGGTGAAACTCCGTCTCTACTAAAAATACAAAAACAAAATTAGCTGGGCGTGGTGGTGCACGCCTGTAATCCCAGCTACTCGGGAGATTGAGGCAGGAGAATGGAATCCAGGAGGTGGAGCCTGCAGCACGCCAAGATCGCACCACTGCACTCCAGTCTGGGCAACAAGCGAGACTCCATCTCAAAAATAAAAATAAAAATAAAAAAAGAAATAAAGAAAGGGAAAAGAGGAAAAGAAGAAACATTTTAAATTTCTCTCAAATGTTTACTTGTGGTATGATAATATGATTAGCCTCTAAATGAGAAGTAATCTCTTTGCAGAGTCGCTTGGATGTTTACTTGTCACACAATCCTGCAGGAACATCTGTTCAGAATATGCTGCACTGGGCCCAGGTACGTGCTTCTTTTTCCTTCTTGATGCACACATACCTCTGTCTTATTCCTGCTTGATGCACACATACCTCTGCAAGACCCTCAAGGAGTGCTCTCAGAGAGCTCACTGCAGGGTTCTGCAGGCACCCGCCACTGTCACATTGATGTTTTTGGAATCAGCATCAACTCCTCATTTTTATTTACTTCATTCCCACTTCTTCTCCTTGTCCTCAGTGTCTGGGTTTTGAGCATGGTTCTCAGATATTCTGACTGAGTTCTGATCCTTAGATTATTCCAAACTGCATTTCAAGGGAAGGCTTTTATTTCCTCTTTCAGAAAGTCATCAACTCTAATAGAACTTTATATAAAATGATGCATCTTATTCTAGAAAGAGCTGTTCATCCTCCAATCAATATATGGGGCATTTGAGAATGTGGAAATGGTGCTTTATTCAGAGCAAACTGAAAGCTAGGGAAGAACTAAAATGGATTTATGGCTTATGTTTTTACCCTCAGTTAAAGTTTTATTTGTTTTATTTTGTTACTCAATATACAGAAAGCTCAGAGAGAAGTCTAATTTAATTGGTTTGACTTTCTGAGCCTTGTGTGTGTCTTTGTGTATGCATGCACACACATGTGCATGCACATTCATTTGTTTATTATGTAATATTTGCCTATATTCTTGGCTGATGGCAGTCACAACGCCTTTTGAAAAGTGAACAAAATATAAATAATTCTATGACTGGGAGAGGGTTGGTGTCTTCTTAAAGGTTTAATATATCTGAGACCCCCCCCCAGGAATTTGCATTTTAATATATACCCTAACAAATTTGTTCCCTGTTTTAGACAATCTGTACTATAGATAGCCTGAAATACTAGGTGAGAATTTCTGAAATACTTGGAAGAGTTTGACCTCCAGGATATAAGGCTTCAAGTTCCTTTAAGAAGAAAGATGTTCAGAATATAGGGCTTCCTACTGATGAGGAGACAGATAAGTCCTCTTATGAGCATGACCTTCCAGGTAGTACACGTTTAATTTCACAGTTTTTGAGCACTTAATATATGCTCTTCTTGCTGCTCATACATGTGATTTTATTCAGTCTCACTGAATTATTATGACAACTTTTTAGTAAAGGCATTGATATCCCCCCACTCTACAAATGTTATAGCATGTTATTTATTTATTTTTTGAGACAGGGTCTCAAATGCAGTGGTACTATCATTGTACCCAGGCTGGAGTACAGTGGTACAATCATGGCTCACTGTAGCCTTGACATGCTGGGTTTAAGCAATCCTCCCATCTCAGCTTCCTGAGTAGCTGGCACCATAGGCATGCACCACCATGCCCGGATAACTTTTGATTCTTTGTACAAAGATGAGGTCTTGTTTTGTTGCTTAGGCTGGTCTTGGACTGCTGGACTCAAATAGTCCTCCCACCTCAGCCTCCCAGAGTGCTGGGATTATAGGCGTGAGCACTGCGTATGGCTGCCTATTCCTTATACATTTTACAATTGACTTCGCTTAAGAAAAACTTTTCCCCTTTGACAGAAAATCCTCTTCAGGATAGAAATAAGTGGGGATGGTGGGGGCATGGTAAATATTTGGTTATAAGTTACATAGGCAGCTAAGGGAAAAGTGATGATCATGATGATGGTAGTAATCCTAGTGAAAAAAAGCTGTTTGTTGGGTATTACTAGGTGCTACATGCTTTATAGATGTTACCATAATCTTCACAATCCTAAGAAATAGTGTTACTATCATTCTCATTTCACAAATATCTTGCTTTGAATCACAGATTCAGTAGTCTATTAAGCCCGGATACAAACAAGGTGTATTAGTGTCTTTCACACTACTATAAAGAACTACCTGAGACTGGGTAATTTATGAAGACAAGAGGTTTGATAGACTCACAGCTCCACAGGTTGTACAGGAAGCATGGTTAGGAGGCCTCAGGAAACTTACTATCATGGCGGAAAGCGAAGAGGAAGCAAGCACGTCTTACCATGGCGTGGCAGGAGACAGACAGCATAAAGCGGGAAGTGCCACACACTTTCAAACAACCAGGTCTTGTGAGAACTCACTCACTATCACAAGAACAACAAAGGGGAATCCGCCCCCATGATTCAGTCACCTCTCACTAGGCCCCTCCCCTGACACGTGGGGGTTACAATTAGAGATGAGATTTGGGTGGGGACACCCCCAGTAGGCCCCTCCCCTGACACGCAGGGGTTACAATTAGAGATGAGATTTGGGTGGGGACACAGAGCCAAACCAAATCACCAGATTTGATCCTAGAGCCCAAGTTCCTAAGTACTACATCCTATTGCCTCCCATTTCTAAAAGCTCGCAGAATTTCAACAGCAGCAGACTGCTGCCTCTCTGAATATAAATCATGATGGGAATAATTTTAAACTAAAAATCAGGACTAAATTAGTAAGTGGGAAAAATATCTGAGATTCAAGCTAAGAAAGGAAAACACAGAAGAGTCTGAGAATAATTTAATGAAGTGCTTGACATAAATGTAAAAGTTATCTGCCTCATCGATCCTTCGTGGGTGGCAAATAACAGAAAAATGAAATGCTGTGTATATGAATGTCCTTATATTCTAATACTTGAAGTTTCAATACCAAAATGCAAAAGTAGTCATGCACAGTGTCTCAGTCAGCCCATGGCTACGTTATGCACATCACAGCAGGTGGCTTGCCCTGGCATATGGGAGGCAGACAGCAGCCATGTACCTCACACACAACTGGGAAAGCTCAGTAGGTGAATATTTCTTTTAATAGTGAAAACAATGTTTAAGGATAGGGAATATAATCATAACAGCTTAGACCACATCATGAGGATAAGGTACAAAGTTGTATAATAACAATAGCAGTAATTTTTAAATGTAAGAAATTTATAGTTAATGCCTTTAAAAAAATTATTAAAATTCCTGAAGCAAAGATATTCAAGAATCATTCAATTTTGCATCTTTAAAAAATATTTCTGTGTGCAGCATGATAACATTTAAAGGCATTGGATTTAAATGAAAAAATCTGATGATTTTCATTGGAAAGATACAGGAATGAGTAAAAGATTGTACCAATTCTGTGAATTACGGTAAGAGTTATCACTTTTTATTACTTATTTTCTTAATCTTTATTGAAATTTAGCTTACATTTCTAAAGAGTGGGGCATAATGTTAATCTTCTTTGTATATTTCTTCTGTACTGTCTTTAAATGTACACTATTTTCTTATATTATTTTAATGTGTTTATTTTATTTTAGGCTGTTAATTCTGGTCGGCTCCAAGCTTTTGATTGGGGAAACTCTGATCAGAACATGATGCACTTTCACCAGGTATAAAAATAATCCTCATAATCAGTTCCATGCTGCAAATGAACTAACAAAAATAGTATCCACTCATTAAGCACCTGCCACTTCTATTTACCACACTGGATATTGCTTATTGCTGTTCTCACAAGCTGCTTATTGGGTTCTTGCCATGTGCCACATCATTATTTCTAATTTTTACAACGACATTGCAAAGTAAATATTATTATCCTATTTTTTTCAGAGGTACAGAGAGGGTAGGTAAATTACCAGAGTTATTCAGCTAGTAAACAACCAGAGAGAGGGGCTCAAGATGGGCAACTAGACACAGCCAGGAAGAGCTTCTCCCATTAAGAGACAAGACCATCAAGAAGATTGGAACACTCTGAGCAGATCTTCAGAAGAAAGGCATTGAGAGTGAATGGAGGTAGGATGCTGAGCCTGGGCTAGAGGGAGGATTCTGGGAAGCCTGCACGGGGTTGCTGAGCACCAGGACTCATTCCAGGCCCTGACTAGCTCCTGGGGAAGAGGTGAGTTAAATAGCAGTGCAATGGCCCACTCTTACTATGGACATAGCTGCAGGACACCCCACAACCCCCATAGACATTTGAGCTAGTAGGCAGAGCTGCTTGGAGAGTTGGCAGGGACAGGACTCTTGCCTGTGCAAAGCCAAGAGGGTTTGGTGCAGGAAGAGTTGCAGTGAAATACGGCCAGTGACATCCATTCCCCAAGGCTCGCCAAGCTCCTCTAGGTGGCATTGGCCTTTGTTGACTGTTGAACCTAAACAGAACAGGGCTATCTTACCCATGGGATGGGGCCAGTGTGATCTCAGCACATCCCTGTCTGCTGGCCTCTCTCAGGTTTCCTGCCTGGCTGCACCCGCTTGCAGCACAGCCTCACATGCCCAACCAGGGTGCTTCCCCAGTGGTCACTGCCATACCTCCTTCACTGGCAGATTCTGCCTAGCCATAGGAGAGCTTTTGCAGATGGGCCCCTACCAATGTGAACATACTTGTAGTCTCCCATGACTGCTTTGCAAGCATGCATGTGTGCAAACCTTACCACCACCACTGCTACGATGAAGTGCTTTTGCTCCGCCTCCCATCAGAGTGTTGTTGCCAGTATATGAGGAACATCTCAGCCTCTCCAGTACAGTAGTGGCCAGAGAACAAAGCTTTGCACATGGTCCCACCTACCAAGGTTATAGCACACAGCCCAGGAGTGCTGAGCTGAGCCCTGGCACCCTGAAGTCATTCAGAAATGAAGCCGGTCAACTAAACACAACTTATATCAAGGGCTTCAAAGAACATAAGAGCAAAAAGCCTCATCCAAAGGACAGCAACTTCAAAGATTAAAGGAATATCGGCCAAAACAGTTGAGAAGGAATCAGTGCAAGAACTCTGGAAATTTGAAAAGGCAAATGACCTCTAAATGACCACACTACTTTTCCAGCAATGGTTCTTATCCAAATGGAAGTGACTGAAATTACAGATACACAGTTCAGAATCTGGATAGCAACAGAGATCATTGAAATTCAGGAGAAAGTTGAAACTCAGTCCAAGGAATCTAAGGAATCCAGTAAAATAATTTAACAGCCGAAAGATGAAATAGCCATTTTAAGAAATAACCAAATTGATATGATAGAGCTGGGAAACTCACTATAGGAATTTCATAATATAATCAGAAGTATTAATGGCAGAATAGTATGGCAGAATTTCAGGAAAAAATCTCAGAGATTGAAGACTGGTTATTTCAGTGAACCCAGTCAGACAAAAATAAAGAAAAAGAATTTTTAAAATGAACAAAATCTGGAGAAAATATGGGATTATGTAAAGACACCAAACCTACAGCTCTCTGGCATTCCTGAAAGAGAGGGAGAGAGAGCAAGTAACTTGGAAAACATATTTGATGATATTGTCCATGAAAATTTCCCTAACCTCACTGGAGAGGTCAACATTTAAATTTGGGAAATTCAGAGAACCCCTGCAAGATAGTATATAAGACAACCATCCCCAAGACATACAGTCATCAGATTCTCCAAGGTCTATGTGAAAGAAAAAATATTAAAGGCAGCTAGAGAGAAAGGGCAGTTACAAAGGGAACCTCATCAGGCTAACTGTGGACCTTTCAGCAGAAACCCTACAAGCCAGAAGAGATTAGGGGCTTGTATTCAACAGCCTTAAAGAAAAGAAATTCCAACCAAGAATTTCACATACAGACAAACTAAGCTTTATAAGTGAAGAAGATATAAAATATTTTTCAGGCAAAATTGCTAAGAGAATTTATTACCACCAGACCTGCCTTCCAAGAGGTCCTTAATGGAATGCTAAACATGGAAATGAAAGACTGTTACCAGATACTACAAAAGCACACTTAAATACATAGACCACTGACACTAGAAAGCAGCTATACAATCAAGCCTACATAACAACCAGCTAACAACACAATGACAGGATAAAATCTACATATATCGATATTAACCTTGAACGCAAACAGGCTAAATGCCTCACTTAAAATGCAAAGAATTGCAAATTGCATAAAGAAGCAAGACCTAACTGTATGCTACCTACATGAGACCCATCTTGCATGCAATGACACTCGTAGGCTCAAAGAAAAGGGAGGGAGAAATATCTATCAAATAAATGAAAAGAAAAAAGACCAGGGGTTGCTAATCTTGCTTTAGACAAAACAGAATTTAAGTAAACAATTATCAAAAGGAACAGAGAAGGGCATTAAATAATGATAAAGGGTTGAATTTAACAAGAAGACAACTATCCTAAATATACATGCACCCAAGACAGGAGCACCTAGATTCATAAAACAAGCCCTTAGAGACCTACAAAGAGACTTAGATAATCACACAACAATAGTGAGAGACTTCAACACCCCACTAACAGTACTAGACAGATCTTTGATGCAGAAAACTAACAAAGATATTTAGAACCTAAACTTGACACCTAACCAAATAGACTGAGCAGACATCTGGAGAACACTCTGCCCAACAACAGCAGAATACATACTCTTCTCATGTGCACATGGCATACACTCTAAAATCGACCACACATGCAACCATAAAGCAATTCTCAACAAATTAAAAAAAAACTGAAATTATACCATATACACTCATGAATCACAGTACAATAAAAGTAGAAACCAATATCAAGACAATCCATCAAAACCATGCAATTATAAGGAAAGTAGACAACCTTCTCCTGAATGACTTTTGGGTAAATAATGAAATACAGGCAGAAATCAAGAAATTCTTTGAAAGTAATGAAAACAAAGATACAATATACCAGAATCTCTGGGACACAGCTAAAGGAGTGTTAAGAGGAAAGCTTATAGTGCTAAACAACCACGTCAAAAAGTTAGAAGTATCTCAAATTAACAACCTAACATCACACCTAGAGAAACTAGAAAAACAAGAGCAAACCAACTCCAGAGCTAGCAGAAGAAAAAATAGCCAAAATCACGGCTTAACTGAATGAAACTGAGATGCAAAGAAACACACAAAAGATCAACAAAATCACAAGTTGGTTCCTTGACAGAATAAATAAAATTGATAGACTGCTAGCTAGACTAATAAAGAGAGAAGATTCAAATAAATACAGTCAGAAATGACAATGGGGACATTACCACCACCCCACAGATACACAATAATTCCTCAGAGACGATCATTATCACCTCTACACACACAAACTGGAAAATCTAGAAGAAATGCATAAATTTCGGGAAGCATAACACCTCCAAAGATTATATCAGGAAGCAATTGAAACCATACACAGATCAATAACAAGTTCCAAAATTGAATCGGTACTAAAACACTACCAACCAGAAAAAGCCCTGGACCAGAATGAATTACAGTCGAATTTTACTATACATGTAAGAAGAGCTGGTGCCAATCTTACTGAAATAATTCCAAAAAATCGAGGAGGAGGGGCTCTTCCATAACTCATTTTTTGAAGCCAGCATCCATCATTCTGATGCCAAAATCTACCAGAAACACAACAAATAAAGAAAACTTCAGGCCAATATCCCTGATAAACATATATGCAAAAATTCTCAATGAAATACTAGTGAACCTAATACAGCAACACATCAAAAAGCTAGTTCACAACAATCAAGTAGGCTTTATTCCTGGGTTGCAAAGTTGGTCCAAAATATGCAAATCAATACATTTGAGGCATCACATAAACAGAAATAAAAACAAAAACCACAAGATTATCTCAATAGACACAGCAAAGACTCTTAAGAAAATTCAACATCCCTTCACGTTAAAAACCCTCAACAAACTAAGCATCAAAGAAACTTACCTCAAAATAATAAAAGCCATCCCAACAAACATATGAAAAAAAGCTCAACATCACTGATCATCAGAGAAATGCAAATCAAAACCACAATGAGATACCATCTCATGCCAGTCAGAATGGCGATTATTAAAAAGTCAGGAAACAATAGATGCTGGCAAGGCTGTGAAGAAATAGGAACACTTTTACACTGTTGGTGGGAATGTGAATTAATTCAACCATTGTGGAAGATAGCGTGGCTATTCCTCAAGGATCTAGAATCAAAAATACCATTTGACCCCACAATCTCATTACTGGGTATATACCCAAAGGAATCTAAATCATTCTACTATAAAGATACATGCACATGTATGTTTACTGCAGCACTGTTTACAATAACAAAGACATGGAACCAACCCAAATGCCAATCAATAATAGACTGGATAAAGAAAATGTGGTACACATACACCATGGAATACTATGCAGTCATAGCACTATGCAGCCAATGAGATAATGTCCTTTGCAGGGACACGGATGCAGCTGGAAGCCATCATCCTCAGCAAACTAACAGAGGAACAGAATATCAAATACCACATGTTCTTACTCATAAGTGGGAGTTGAACAATGAGAACACATGGACACAGAGAGGGGAACAACACACACCAGGGCCTGTTGAGGGTTGGATGGTGAGGAAAGGGAACTTAGAGGATGAGTCAAGAGGAGCATCAAACCACCATGGCACATGTACACCTATATAACAAACCTGCACATTCTGCATCTGTATCCCGTCTGAGGCGGGTGGACCACTTGAGGTCAGAAGTTTGAGACTAGCCTGGCCAACATGGTGAAACCCCATCTTTATTAAAAACACAAAAATTAGCTGGGTGTAGTGGCAGGCACCTGTAATTCCAGCTACTTGGGAGGCTGAGGCACCAGAATAGCTTAAACCCAGGAGGCAGAGGTTGCAGTGAGCCGAAATTGCACCGTTGCACTCCAGCCTAAGCAACAGAGCAAGACTCTGTCTCAAAAAAAAAAAAAAAAAAAAAAAAGAAAATAATAATATTAAGTGCCATTTATAACAAACCCACAGCCAACATAATACTGAATAGGCAAAAGCTTGAAGCATTCCCCTTGAGAACTGAAACAAGACAATGAGAACTGAAACAAGACAAGAATGTCCACTGTCACCACTTCTGTTGAACATAGTACTGGAAGTCCTAGCCAGAGCAATCACACAAGAGAAAGAAATAAATGGCATCTAAATAGGAAGAGAGGAAGTCAAACTATCTCTTTTCATGGATGTTGTGATTCTATATCTAAAAAACCTCATACTCTCATTCTAGAAGCTCCTTACACTGATAAATAACTTCAGTAACGTTTTAGGATACAAAATCAACATACCAAAATCAGTAACAATGTCCAAGCTGGGAGCAAGTCAAGAACATAATCCCAATCACAATAGCCACAAAAAGAATAAAATGTGAATACAGCTAATCAGGGAAATGAAAGATCTCTACAATGAGAACTTTAAAACACTGCTCAAAGAAATCAGAGATGATACAAATGGAAAAACATTCCATGTTCATGGATAGGAAGAATCAATATCATTTAAATGGCCATACTGTCCAAATCAATTTACAGATTCAATGCTATTCCTATCAAACTACAAATGACAACTGACATAGAATTAGAAAAACTATTTTAAAATTCATATGAAACCCAAAAGAAGCCTGAATAGCCAAGGCAATCCTAAACAAAAAGAGCAAAGTTGGAGGCATTACTTGACTTCAAACTATACTACAAGTTTACAGTAACCAAAATAGCATGGTATTGGTACAAAAACAGATACGTAGACCAATGGAACAGGTTAAAGAACCCAGAAATAAAGTTGAACACCTACAATCATTTGATTTTCAACAAAATTGACAATAACAAGCAATGGGGAAAGGACTGTCTATTCAATAATTGGTGCTGAGATAACTGGCTAGCCATATGCAGAAGATTGAAACTGGACTCCTTCTTTCTACCATATACAAAAATTAACTCAAGATGGATTAAAGACTTAAATGTATAACCTACAACTGTAAAAACCCTAAAAGAAAACCTAGGAAATACCATTCTAGACATAGGACCTGGCAAAACTTTCATGATAAAGATGCCAAAAGTAATTGCAACAACAACAACAAAAAGTTGACAAGTGGAACCTAATTAAATTAAAGAGCTTTTGAATAGCAAAAGAAACTATTAGAGTAAGCACACAACCTAAGAATAAGATAAAATATTTTCAAATTATGCATTTGACAAAGATCTAATATCCAAAATCTATAAGAAACTTAAGCAAACAAGGAAAAACCAAACAACACCATTAAAAAGTGAGCAAAGTACATGAACAAACACTTCTCAAAAGAAGGCATACATGCATCCAAAAAGCATATGAAAAATGGTCAATATCAATAATCATTAGAGAAATGAAAATCAAAACCATGATGAGATACCATCTTACACCAGTCAGAATGGCTATTATTTTAAAGTCAAAAAATAACAGATGTTAGTGAGGTTGTAGAGAAAGAGAATGCACATACACTGCTGGTGGGAATGTAAATGAAAGCAATGTGACAATTTCTCAAACAACTTAAAACAGAACTGTGATTTGACTTACAAATCCCATTACTAGGTATATACTCAAAGGAATATAAATTGTTCTATCAAAAAGACACATGTACACGTATTTCATTGTGGCACCATTCACAATAGCAAAGACATGGAATCTAGATGCCCATAAGAGGTGAACCGAATAAAGAAAATATGGTACATATACACCATGGAATACTATGCAGCCATGGAAAAGAATGAAATAATGTGCTTTGCAGCAATGTGAATGCAGGTGAAGGCCATTATCCTAAGTAAATGAACACAGGAACAGAAAACCAAATATCACATGCTCTCACTTATAAGTGGGGGCTAAACATTGAGTTTACAGGGACACAAAGAGGGGAACAGATACTGGGGCATACTTGAGGATGAAGGCTGGGAGGAGAGTGAGGATTGAAAAACTACCTATTGGGTATTGTGCTCATTACCTGGATGACAAAATCATTTGTAAGCCAAATCTCCATGATATACAATTTACTTATGTAACAAGCCTGCACATGTACCCCCTGAATCTAAAATAAAAGTTGGAAGGGGAATAAAATCAACCAGAATATGACCCAGGATTCCTGGATTTAAAGTCTAGTCTTCTCCACTACACTTATTCCTTCTCAGAAAAACAAAAACAAAAAACAAACAAACAAAAAACATGTTTGTTTTTAAAGTATATTCTCTGACTTCTTATCTATGTTTAATAACTAGGACTGCCTAATAGTTCTTTAGGATGTCATTTACTAGCCACTTTTAAAAATACCATTATTTGGATCATTAAATATATAAGTAAGAAGTATCATTTTTAGGAAGTAGTAGTATCTGCCAGGGCACACCATTCCCTAGCAAATAGTACTACTTTTGATCTGGTGTGTCACCAGATCTATGAAAACTTAGAGAAAGTTTTATATTAAAGGGAAATGTGTATTGTTGTTATTGTTATTTTATTCCCAAGTGTGTGAGGAAATCCAATAATGATTTTGGCTTCTTGCCGATAGACTGAGCTTAAACTGAAAAAGTAGTCTTCAATGATACTTGGGTTTTTCAAATCTAGGATGTAGAAATTTGGGGAAAAAAAATTCTTTTTTTTTCTTTTTTTCTTTTACCTTTAAAAATAAAGTCAGGGTCTCACTATGTTGTGAAGGCTGATCTTGAACTCCTGGGCTCAAGTGATTCTCTTGCTTCAGCTTCTCAAAGTGCTGGGATTACACGCTTGAGCCACCATGCCCAGCCAAAAAATTTTTAATGTGGGAATTTTTAATGTCACCATAACAACTACTATAACAACTATAATAATGAAAATGTATAACTCAATTCTAACTCTTGTGAAATATCTGACTTTTCTCCACAGCTGCTATAGTTAGATGTACGTGGCAGGAGTGGGGTGGGGATATGCCACACACACACTATTTTAGAATACGGTTGTCTCTTGTGAGGAAACAGTGGTGACTAGATGTACTTAGTTCATACAGTTTTTCCAACGGCCCCCTCACCCCAACCTCCACCAAAAGATACTATATTCTCAATGGCTATGGCAAAGCATTCTAGAGTGGCCTCTGGCCCAGTTTTAGTCACATGCCTATCTCTCATACAATCACTGTAGCCTGAAGAATGGAGGACGAACTGGCCAGACCTGGTTACCTGGACCAGAGATTATGTTGAATCAATACAAGAAAGAAGCAGTAAGGGAAAATTTGTTGAGAGTTTATAGAGTACTATAGTCACTAGTTATTTGTAACAGACTGACTTCTTTTTAACATCATACTTCAAATGTCTTTCATGCATTGGTCTCAATGCTCCCTGAAGAGTCTGCTGATTCCCAAATATTGATAATGCCACTGAGCCCAGATTTGTGCCTAGGAGAAAGGATATTTATCCTATCCGACATTTTGCTTGAAAAGGTCACATTCTGAGATCAAATGCTGACTAGAAAGATGATCCCCCATGGAAAAAAGAACCCTCTTCCTCTAGAATCTTTTCTTATTTTCCCAAACGTGCAAGTCAGAAATACAACCATTGTTTTTTCGATTCACAATTCATATTAGTGCACAAAAGTGGTTTCAAGTATTTTTAACATTTTAATGTTTCTATACCATTAAGTGTAAACTAATTGTACACTTGTAGCATTTAAAGAACTTGCTCAACAGCTGATAGTTAATGTTACTTCTATAATGTAATTTTCTGTAAAAACTTTTTTCTCTCTCTTTTATTGCATTTAGCTTACACCTCCTTTATACAACATTACTAAGATGGAAGTTCCAACAGCAATATGGAATGGTGGACAGGACATTGTGGCTGATCCCAAGGATGTCAAAAATTTACTTCCTCAAATTGCCAACCTTATTTATTACAAGCTGATTCCACACTACAATCATGTGGATTTTTACCTTGGAGAGGATGCACCTCAGGAAATTTATCAAGACCTAATTAGACTGATGGAGGCATATTTAAAAAATTAAATGTACTTTCCTTTCTCTAAGCAAGTGGATTTTCATAATAATAATGAGATGAACAGACACTAGAATGATCCCCAGTGATTTCCATCTTCTAGTATCTATGCCTTTGTATAATCTCCTCCCCTTCAACGTGGGTGGGATATGAGGCTTTGTTCAAGTCAACAGAACTGGCAAAGGTGTAAGATGTCACACCCTTGTTTAGGTTATGCCATATGGCAAAGGTGATAAGATGTCAATCCTGATTACACTATATAAGAAGTCGGCCCAGCTTGGTGGCTCACACCTGTAATCCCAGGACTTTGGGAGGCTGAGGCTGGAGGAGCACTTGAGGTCAGGAGTTCCAGGCCAGCCTGGCCAACATGGTGAAACCCTGTCTCTACTAATAATACAAAAATTAGCTGGATATGGTGGCACACACCTGTAATCCCAGCTTCTTGTATGGCTGAGGCAGGGGAATCACTTAAACCCGGGAGGCAGAGGTTGCAGTGAGCAAAGATCATGCCACTGCACGTCATCTTAGCAGATTAGAGCAAATGATTCTCCCTGTTAGCTTGATGGAATAAACAGATATGTTGAGAAAACTGCCTTACAAGGAACTGAGCATAGTTTTTAGAACCTGAGGGTGGCCTCCAGCTGATAAAACAGCAAAACACCAAGGCCTTCAGTCACATAACCACAAGAAAATGAACTCTGCCCAAACCTGAATAAACTTGGAAGCCCATTCTTCCCTAGTAACCCTCCATTGCGCGAGCATCCTGGTCAACACCTTGATGGTAACCTGGGGAGATCCTGAGGAGAGGACCCAGTTATACCATGTCTGGACTACTGACCCACAGAAACGTGAGATAATAAATGTATATTGTTTTAAACTGCTAAGTTTGTGGTAATTTGTTATCAGCAATAGTAAACTACTACTACTATTTGTTATTATTGTATAACAATTACATTAATTATATATTTGATTATATTAATTATATAACATGATATATAATTTATAATTATAGTATATACAATATATTAAAATATAATTATGATGTATTAAAGATTAGATAATAATGTATAATAAATATGTAATATACTGCATATATGTTATCTGTTATAATAAAATTATATATAATATTAATATAAGATGGTAATTATTATTCTGTCTCTTTGGTTAAAAGTTTGATAGATCTAAATTCTTGAGTAAATATATTTTTAAAAATATTTTCACATATTTTCTGCTAATTCAGTCACCTCTGTCGTTGGAGAATTTGTTCTATAGATTGATTTTTCTCCTGGTTATGGGTCCTGCCTTATTGCATGCTTAATAATTTTATATTGAATGCCAGACATTGAGTTTTGCATTGCTGATTGCTGAATTTGTTTTTATTTATTTATATAGGGTTGGAAAACAATCACCCAGGCACAGAGTCAATGATCAATGAATATATGTTTGGTGACTGGGAGTGTCAAGTGTTATGAAGCACTTGATTGGGCCCTGCAGAAATTGGGGTATTTTACAACATGTAATTAATATAAACTTGGCTAAGACTCATTTATGAAGAATTTCCTGGCATAAATAAGGGGGCTGTAGACATAATGGGGAGGGTACTAAAGGATATCTGAGTCTTGGCAGGGGAAGGCTGGCTGGCAGGGCACCAAAGGCTTCACAGGGAGACACCTCTTTGGTGAGTATGGCATATCAGACTGGCATATCCTGACACTGATCTTGTCACTGCCCCAGAAATGACTGCACTTACACATGCTGATTCATGCAACTGAAATGTACAAGGAAATGCAGAACATAAAACAAAACACATGTTTATAATTTTTATCAAAAACTGTAATTTGGCCAGACTAGTGTTTTCTTTTCCTGTAATAAAACACATGGGAAATTCTAGTATGAAACTGTTGCTTGGTGTACATGGAAAAAAAGAAGTATACGGCTTGACAAAAATCATCCCCTCCACAATCATTCAAGTTCGCTGAGCCTTTTCCATAAGGAAATAATAGTGTAAGCATTTTACATGAATTGTATCATTTAATCTTCATGATAGCCTTATAACATGGTATCATTCTTATCTCTTCTTTACAGATTAGGAAACTAAAGTTTAGAGATACTGGGCAACTTGCTCTAAAATATTAGTTATCTGAACTCTGAAACCTTGACTTTAGGTAATCAAGCTCTTAACCTTTATGCTTTAATGTTATAAGTATGTATTAGAAACTAGCCATTCAGAACAAGAAGAATGATAAGGAAAATGCTGTTCCTGCCCAAGTGGCGCTCAGAGTAATAAAAATATCAGATACTATACAGCTATAGTTTGAGTATCCTATATCCAATTTGCTTTTGACCAGACATATTTTGGATTTTGGAGTATTTGCATATCATAATAAGATATGTTAGGGATGGAATCCAAGTCTAAACATAAAATTCACTTATGTTTCATATACACTTTATACAAATAGGCTGAAAGTAAGTTTGTATGGCATTTTAAATAATTTTGTGCATGAAACAAAAGTTTTGACTGTGTTTTGAGTGTAACCTATCATATGAGGTCAGATGTAGAATTTTTCACTTGTGGCATTTCAGTGCTCAAAAAGTTTTAGATTTTGGAGCATTTCAGATTTGGGATTTTTGGATTAGGAATGTTCAACCTATACTAATTTACATGCTTAAACCTTTAATTTTAATTTAATAATTGTGATGAATCCATCAAAAAGTACACCTCACCAGGGTGGACAGGGAAGTCTTCTCTGAAGACATGAAATTTTGGCTGATATCCATGATATGTGCCAGATAATACAGGTAGGGGACCACCTCAGGTGGTGAGGAGCTAGGCTAAATTAAGAAAATTAAAGAAGCCCAAGGAGTCAAATGGAGAACGGGGTGAGATGAGCTCAAAGGGATAAGCAGAGTCTGGTTTTAGGCCCTCCTAGCCACTCGCAGGATTTTGAAAACAAAATCATTGAAGTCTTATTCTCAAGAATACTTAAAAGATAAGATCACATACGTAATTTTAAATGATGATAATAGCTATGATGTGAAGAAAAAAGAACTTCCTGAGACTGGGTAATTTATAAAGGAAAGGTGTTAGTTGACTCACATTTCTGCAAGGCTGGGGAGGCCTAAGGAAACTTACACTCATGGTGGAAGGGGAAACAAACACATCTTACATGGTGACAGACAAGAGAGAAGTGCAAGCAGGGGAAACGACAGACACTTATGAAACCATCAGATCTCATAAGAACTCACTCAATATCATGAGATCAGCATGACAGACACCACCCCCATGATCCAATAACCTCATACCAGGTCTCTCCCTTGAGATGAGATTTGGGTGGAGATACAGCCAAATCGTATCAGAAAATATTTCACTAATAATGATATTGACTATATGTGGAAATAATATTTTGAACATATTGGTTTAAATAAAATGTATTTTTAAATTTTATTTCACCTTTTATACTTTTTTAAAATGTGGGCATTAGAAAATTTAAATTAAATACCTAATTCGCATTATATTTCTATTGGACCATGCTGAGATAGTGAAAAGAGTAAGTTAACTATCCCCTAAAAATTCTGGTTATTTCTAGGAAAATGCAATAACTCTGCATTTACAAGATTTTTTTTAATGTATGGAAAAATGCAAGAATGCAGACTGTGTAAAAGATATCAGATTGTGCTATGGTGGTTACTAGGTTTAAGAATAATTTGGAGGCTGAAGAAGAGAAAAACTGGTATCAGGTAGCAATTTTTAAATTGTATTCGTGTGCTTTGCAATCTGTAAATAGCAATGTATCTCTTCCAATTTAGTTAAAAAACAGGACAAGATTGAATTTTTCCTGTGAATTTCCTGTCTTCTATTAAATTTAGCAGGTAATGTTAAGAAAAATTTCCTTTGTAACAGCAAAGAAAGCCAGTGGAATTTATAGCCAAGTTGGTAGCATATCAAAGCAAAATACCTGATACATACTAAGTACTTAATAAATAATAAATAATTCGCTTTTATTATTTATAATAACATTATTAGTATTCCTCAGTAACTAAGCTGCATTCTCTGGACTTCCAGAATCATCTATTCAATCACTCATTTACTCACTTAGCAAAAATTTTTGATGGTGATGGTGATTAGAGGAGGAATGAAATCAAGAAACTCTAACCCTAAAAACCATTTATCTATTTTCAGGGGTGCTGGTGAGATTTGAAGGTGATTTAATAGTAACTCAAAATAGAATATTAACTTAGGAAGAAACCAGGAGCATATATCAAAACAACAATGTTACCTCTTTGCACATTCCAATCACCATTTATTTACTCTTGCAAGTTGAATGAGACAACTTAAAACTAGATCCAACTTGAATGTCTAGCTAAGTGTCCTGTCTTTTTTTTTTTTTTAAAGAATCTACATTTGAATATACCTCCTACAGAAATTCAAATACAAAATGAGCTCTAGAGAATACCATACATACATGCTGTACATGAAGCAGGAAGTAAGGATGGTAAATATGCCTGGGGCAGGAAAATGATATAATTTTCTTCATATTCAATGGTATGGCCCTTCCTCTTCATTCTCACAAAGATTTGACCTTTGTCACAAATGTGGATGGTCCTGATCCTGCCACTCCAGAACATGGATGTTATCAAGGACAGCTGCCAGCACTCTTGGTAATAATTTCTCTTTAAATGTAAGTGATCTTTCCTTTGAACACTTTGAGTTGGGATGGATGTGTGTTCAGTCAACTATTATGGCCTCTTCAAAAACCTTTAATATTTTAGTTAACTATGATTGATAGGCCTTTTTGTCACTTCTCTCTTCTCTCTATCATAGCCATTAGTATTTTTAAAGATGGATGTAGTATAGATGGCACTGAAACAGAAATTCATTTTCACTGACACTAAAGGAAAGCACGTTCTAGTCTAACACGTAATCTCAAAAACAACAGTTTCTTGTGGAAATTATGAACATTGCCAACATTGCTTTATGAGTAAAAAGATGAAACTTCAAAATATAACATATTTTCTCTTAAGCAAAAGTGTGCAAATTAATAATTTTACACACACACATATATACTTATGGACACTTATGGTTCTATTGAGCAATGTTTGAATTTTAGGATGCAAAATAAATTAGATAAATTAGTGAGCAAGAGACAAAATCCAGGTTCTTGTTCATGCACAGTTTTTACTGTAGTGTGAAATTTGTCTCAAAAGTGTGAGGTTCAAATTATTTATTTTTTCCAAATTCTCACTAGTTTCTATTTTGCTGGTTATGGCCTAACCTTTTTAACTTTGAGTTATTTTCAAGAGAAAATTTGAAAAAGCAGCCTTTGAGGAGAAAGAAGCAATCCAACAAGCAAAAAGATAACCACACTGTAATAGCAAATGTGTTTTGAATAGGACATTGGAAGAAAAATAGTAATCATTTTTACAGATAGATTCTGAAGTCAAGGATCTATGTTCAACCATGTATGTTCCACCATCTTCATAACTGAATGAGCAGCCATCATTAAGCAGTTAGCTTAGGCCATAATATGATACTTGGACCAAGATTTCAAAAATACCACATGCCTTCTGAGAGGTTACCCCTTTCTAGCTCCACTATCATCTAATTTTATTTAAAAAAAAAAAAAACGGAAAAAGTTGAGCTTCTAGAGAGTAGGGGCTACCATTTTGTATCCCACAGGGCCAAGGAACAAGTTTTAATTTATTCATTTAAATTAATTTCAGTATGAGTATTGAAATATATAATAGAAATATTATAACATTATATATTTTCTATATACTTTTATCATATAGAAAATATGTAATATAGAATATATTATTGAATATTGTAGAACAATATATAATATAGAAAAAATATAATATTCAGTAATAAATACTTATTAAAATAGCAAGCTTATATAGGAAGAATGATGGAGCATTGGGAGAAAGTTCAGCTTTATTTCTTTGACATTACTTTGTTTCTGTACAAACAAAAGAATTACAAGAATTTTCCTGATTATTCAAATAACTCAAAGTTGAGGAAGGAATATGAGTCAATGATGTAGAAACTCTTTTAAGATTTGAGCTAGACCACAATCTGTAAAGATCTGTGAAATTGAACTATATTTGTGCTACTTCCATATTAAGTCAAGGTAACAAATCAATATTAATAATAATAACATAGTGCTTCCTAGAACTTTCTAAAGAGTTCATTAAAGTTTTATTAGAAAGGATTGTTTATGAAGTTAAAAACCATGAGAAATTCCAGGAAAATCCACATACCTATGCCATCATACTATCAATCAGGGCAAAACATGCTTGAGTCTTTCATCAAAACTAAATGATTAAGGAGTGAGTGGTACACAACTTTTCCCTGTTCCGACCAGCTGAACACTTCCTTTTACTCCACATTTGTTTAATTGGCATGAAATTTCCCACTTCACTAAAACAGGTATTACAATTTGGACAATACAAAATATCATTTTTTTGAGAAGATTTAAGGATTTGAGGATAAATCCAAACTAATAGAACTGAAACTCCTATGTGATGCTGGGTAGCAACCTAGTTTTCCCTACCCTTCTTCATGCTGGGAGATGAAAGAGATTCAGTCACTGCTTAAGCTCCATAGGCATACTAAGTGAAGTAGAAAACTGAGGCACATGTACCTCCATTATCTGGTATCTCATGTGGCGCTTAGAGCTAAATTGTCATTATTCAGCCTCCATTTCTGCCTTTAACCACTGGTGTAAACAAAGGTTACTGTGCCAAAGTTGGCAGCAAGCCAAATCCCTTTGGCATGTGAATTAGTTTCCTCTGCCATACTGCTAGTTCCAAATTCCTTCTGGTTTCAGGATCCTGTAGTCAGGGTTCCCTCATCTTCTCAAACGAGTTACAGTCACACACATCCCTACACACTGCATGGTTGGCACTAGTTCCTTAATACATGTTACTCCATTTGATCCTCATGAAGGATCAAGTGGGGAAGGGAGATACTATTATCTCTGATAATAGCCCATTAAGATCTTGAGTATGTTCTACTTCCCTGTTTGACACACTGGTTTGAAAATATTTCTAAGTCCTCCCAACAATGACAGACACTCAGTGGAAACATGAAGGATTCTGTCAAACTGGTTATTTGGCATCATGTAGACCACTATTTCCCAACCTACAAGTGCATCACGGCATTTGGTGTGTCAGGGACACGCCTTGGGTGTGTGTCTCAGTCTAAAGCTTCCTCCTTTTCACAAGCTTCTGGTTTCTCATCTCTCTAGCTTCTAACTGTCACTGTAATCATCTCTTACTCTTCAGCCTGATGTCAAAAGCAAAAGTTCAGAAGTTCCTCATCAATAAGGAGTCCTTGGGAGCAGGTGAAGCTCATCTAACTAGGTAAGATGAAGATCTATCACAACCAGGAGGCAGGTTGGAAGGTGCCAGTTGCACCGACAGTCAGGTGCAAGAGCTCTGCAGTGAGTCTGCCTGAGTGTCCATCCTAGATCTGTCACCTGTTGGCTCTGTGACCTTGAGCAGGTCTTAAATCTCTCTAAGCCTTTGTTTTTTTATTGATAAAATGAGGATAATAGTACCAAAATTATGGAGATTTTGAGAGCTTAAATAACATGTGAACTATTTAGAACAAGTCCTACCATAAGGACACTCAGTAGCTATTGGTTATTATTAGTTTCATACAATTTGAAAAGTTTCAAAACATTTGCAGATATAAGATGATCTTCAACCACATAGCTAATGTATGCAAAGCTATTTAGCTTCAGAAGTAAACTCTGCATTTCTAGAAGTTAAATCTTAATTTGTTATAGTAAATTACCTCTAATATTTATCTCTCGCTCACTTTTATAAGAAAAATAGTGAAAGCATTTATTAAGAACTTATACTGCACTGTTATATAACTTAATCCTCACTATAACCCTATGAGATAGGTTACATTATTGTCCCAATTTTACTAACAAGGAAATCAAGAGACAAAGCTACTAAAACACTTACCTGAGGTTAGACACGTTCTTTTGTGGTGAGGCTGGACTTCAAATTTAGACCATTTGACTGCAGCACTTATATGATGAGCATGCTGTTTAGTGTTATAGTGTTGGTCTATCTTTGAACAGACATACTTTTAAACCATGACAAGGAAGTGAGACTGCACATTGAATATGCAAAATTTGCCTTTGGGTGCCACATGAGAAATAGTCACATCACTAGAAACTAATCATAAGCTTTTTTGTTTGGTTAAAGTTTTATTTATCCATTTTTCTTGTTTACTTTGTGGGATATGGGGCTTAGCTAGGGGATAACTCCACTTTTCACTTGGCCATGGTATGAAAACCTGTCCTCTGAATCTTTAGATATTTTGGCAAATTGTAGGCAAACAAAGACTTAAAGCAATTCAGTCTTGATTACAGACCAAAAATGCCTCCATACTTGATTAAATTTATTTCATTTTAGGAACTGGATTATAATAAATACAACTTCTATATGAAAAAATAGATTAATAGTGCTCAAAGTTAGTTCACTGTATTTATTCCCTTTAACACATTATCCGCTTTCAGTGCTATTCAAGTTTTCATTAATTATTATTTCATTAATCATTTTATTTCATTAATCAACATTAATATATATAATTAATCTGTGAATATTAAATGTTTTATGCCAGGCATTTCTATGATGTGGCTGCTTTTAACAACAACTTGTTTGATCTGTGGAACTTTAAATGTTGGTGGATTCCTTGATTTGGAAAATGAAGTGAATCCTGAGGTGTGGATGAATACTGTAAGTCATGGAAAACTGTAAAGAACATCAAATAAAGCAGGACTAATGGATTATGAGGTTACAAAAGGTTCTGTTATAACATAAAATCTCTGATAAAACAGATAAAATATAGATGGTTTTTGACCTCTGCAAGAGTCAAGTTAGTTAGATCTTTGGCTGAAAAACGAATACTGTCCAGTAATGGAAACCAAAATTGTGCTATTGTGCTATCTATCTATCTATCTATCTATCTATCTATTTATCTATCTATCTATCTATCTCTCTCTCTATAGATAGAACTCCTCTTTTGAATTTATGTTTTAAGAATATCAAGCTATTTGCTGATATACGTGATTGTCTTCTATTGATCTATAGTTCTATTACTTTTAAACCAAGAGGGGCCTCAAAAGACAATTGACTTGAGAATACAGCTTTGTCAGAAAGAATGGGTCAATGCTAAATTTTCCCCTACACTCCAAAATATTTGCCAAAGGTAGATATTTTTGAACATTCTACTTATTTTGTATTAAGACTTTATTAATTTTACAGTTACCTGGTGTTATAAATTTCAGATAATTCACCCTAATAAGCACACAATAGAGAGTTTGTTTTAATTCCTTTCTATATCCTTTGGAGAAGTTCCACTAATGACTGTATTTTTACTGGGCAGAGTGAAATCATCATCTACAATGGCTATCCCAGTGAAGAGTATGAAGTCACCACTGAAGATGGGTACATACTCCTTGTCAACAGAATTCCCTATGGGCGAAGACACATTAGGAGCACAGGTACAAGATATGTCTCTCCTGAAAAGGGGACTGCACTGACATCCTCCTTCTCAGGAAGAATTTAGTGCTAGATATGCATCAACAGAGTTTATCAAAATTGGTTTGAATTATTGGATTAGACTTTAAATAGTTAACAGGGAGGCTTACTCTTTGCCTGATAATTATCTGAAGACAGACAAGAACCTAAAAATATAGACAGCAAGACTGATCTTGCTAACTGCAACCAGAGGTACTTGTTAGGGTGTAAACAGGAAGGCGGAGCCTACATTTTGTCACCTCATTACTGATTTATCATGTGAAAAATTGCTTTGTCCCAGGAAAATGGATCTCCTCATTGTCAGAAGGAGATTTGCTGGGTTGTGTGAAATTGACTGTGGGGCACCCAAGAAGAGCCTCTCCTGCCCCCACTAAAATCAAGGGGCCTCCCTCTGCAGGATAAAAAACAATCTAGTTAAATGACAACAGCATTTCTGAAAAGTTTTCCAGGACTGAAAACATTAACATCCACATACATTTGATCTAAGAGATAGATGGTTCATGGAGTGAAAGAGTATGGTGTCAATAAGGCTTGAATTCTAGAATGAGGGGCCAGCCATGCCACAGCAGGGGAATGATACTCCTTTAAAGGGAAAATTTAACTGCAAAGCCTCTGAAGAAGAAATAAGAATAAGCAAAATATATGCAATGGTTAAAAAGCAAATAATTTATTGGCAGCTGCTTACCATGTTCATTTTGCATCTTTTCTCCCACCACACATATTAAGTACCAGTTGAGGTCATGTTTGACATTCTCTCCCTCTTATATCTCCAGTTTCAGAATGAAAAATGAGAGTGAGATATGAGTAGTTTTACTAGTTAAAATAAAACACCCAGTTAAATTTGAAGATCAGATAAACAACAAATAATTTTTTATAAGTCTCATTTTAAGATACACTCTTTATTCACTATTATCACTATTTATAAAAATTTCGTAGAGCATCCTGGATCTTTTTGCTTACTTTTGTTTTTATTTTTTACTAAATCTGGCAATCCCAGGTACAAATGTGAAGGAGTTGTGAAATATAAAAGGAGAACACTTTTATGGGAAAGGTTTTGCTTAAGTAGAGATAATTTTGGAAAGATTTATAATTAAAGGTCATTCATTAGATGTAATGTTCTAAATAATTTAAATCAGTTAAACCTCTCGTCAACAATATGAGATGGGTACCACTAATAGTCACCATTTCACAAATGATGAAATTAAGGCACAACCGGTTATGTTAAGAAGTCTAAAGTCACACAAATAGCAAGCTGACAGACCAGAATTTAAGCCCAGGCATCCTGGCTCCAGAGCCTGTGCTCTTAGTCATGAAATTATAGTGCCTTACTTGACCTTCCACCCTGGTTCTTTGCATCTCCCTGAATGCTCTGTCTCCCTCAGGAATCTGGAAGTTAGCAGAGGGACATTGAGCTGAGTATATTATTGTAGTTTTTAAATGCTGTCCACTGGGCAGAGGATGGGGATTTGAA
The DNA here is from genome assembly GCF_024542745.1 of Macaca thibetana thibetana. Classification (NCBI taxonomy): domain Eukaryota; kingdom Metazoa; phylum Chordata; class Mammalia; order Primates; family Cercopithecidae; genus Macaca; species Macaca thibetana. Next base: position 84,701,786 of record NC_065586.1, read on the forward strand.
TAGAAATTTGGTGAGGAACTAATCAGTGTCCACTTACACTCACCTCTTCTTCCTCTCTGGAAGAGCCATAGGACTTGAGTAAGCATGATAAATTTCACACCCAGGAAATTTGTATATACGAATACATAGAGCAGAGTAGTTACCAGTACAGGCTTTGACATAAAAAGAACTGGGTTTGTGTCCCTGCTCTGGCCTTCTTATCTGGGTGGCCCTCTGGGAAAGTTACTTACCTACATAAAGTTTGGTTTCCACATCTACAAAATGAGGGTTCTCAAAATAGCAGCTAGTTTATAGAGTTGTTGTAAGAATTTAGTAAGCTAATACATATAAATAGGTCAACATAGCACCAGGTACACAATATGTGCTCAAGAAACTGAAGTTACCTGATTACAATGCTCTATACTATTGACAAGGGAAAAGTGAAAACAGTTTTTGTTTTACCATGTGTGCATGTGTGTGTATTTCTGTAATGTTTCTGACATGCTCTATTTACCATAAATTTCTCTCTCTCTCTCCCTCTCTCTCTCTTTCTCTTCTTCCCTCTCTCATCTTACCCTTTCTCCGCCCAGGTCCCCGGCCAGTTGTGTATATGCAGCATGCCCTGTTTGCAGACAATGCCTACTGGCTTGAGAATTATGCCAATGGAAGCCTTGGATTCCTTCTAGCAGATGCAGGTTATGATGTATGGATGGGAAACAGTCGGGGAAACACTTGGTCAAGAAGACACAAGACACTCTCAGAGACAGATGAGAAATTCTGGGCCTTTAGGTAAATATTAGCTAAGAAAACTCAACAGGGAAATTGGAGGCAATTTTTAAAAAATAACGTGGGTGCTATTAATGATAATCTTTGATGCTTGAAGTCATATAGCTTCTTGTAGTTTCTGTTAACATCTCAAAGGAGGGAAACAGCAAGAAGCTTTGATTTTTCACTGATTCTCCCACAGGCAAAGTATGGCATTTCAACAAGATCATTTTTACATCCAATTTTTACATCAATTTTATGCATTAAAAGTATGTCCAAAGAGATAGCTGAGGAAATTATCATGACTAGTGTGCACATTCATTCAGCCAATGTTTACTGAGTGGCTACTGTATGCGCTGTTCTAGGCCCCGAACACTCAAACGGGGAACAGACCAACTCTCGGACCTCACAAAGCTTATGTTCATTTTAGTGATAATTTTACAAGTCATTTCTTCTGGATGACCAATCAACTGTGTAAAGATGATTTTGACCAGGACTGTACTGATTTAGAGAAACTGTGATTGAGATCGCACATAGTACCATTTTCACGAAAACTCCAATATTAAGTTTTTAAAACCTTGTTAATGGGCAATGAAGAAGAATCTTTTTGATATCTTAATTGTTTCTTTTAATGGAAGAGTTTTCCACTGTCACTAGAGGACAGGCTGATGCCTGCAATAGACTTTCTTTCTTCAGGCCTAAGATCCCTGTTGGTTTGTAAACCGGCTGTTAGAACAGAGTGTGTATTCCTATTACATTAATAGAACATTCAGTACCCACTGAAAGTTTGAGAAGAATGGAGGAATAGAATACAATGTTATGGTCAGAGTTCTTGGGCAGGGGCAAGCATCAGGAAGTATTGTATCACTAGTCTTTAGGAGGTGTCACAACAATTCTCCTATTCTTGGAAGTCCCAATCCATAGATTTCCTCACGTCCTTTTAATAAACAGGCTTCTGGCTTACGGAATACCTGATTTGACTAAATGTTATATAGGCCCTTTTGCTCCTCCTGTCTGAAGAACAAAATACTGGTACTATGGAATATTGGAATATATGGTATATATTAAATATATATACACACACACATATATATATGTATCTTTGTGGGCAGGAATACTACTAACAACATCTTAATGAATGCCTACTAGCAGCCAGAGTCATTTCTTTCATACCATTAAACCCCTTTAGCAGCCCTGTAAACCAGGCACTACCCTATTTATTTCTCAAATGAGAAAACATAGGCTCAGAGCATTTCAGTAACTTCTCAAGAGTTGCAAAGCTCATAAATGGTAGAATCATGATTTACAAAAACCCTGTTTCCAAAGATGGGTGTTAAATGGCCCTAAGAATTGTGAAGCCTCGTGGGGGACTCAGAAGTAGAAGCACGCAAGCCAGATAGAGAAAGGGAGGGCAAAGAAAAGCAAGAGAAGGGAAGGAAGAGGAGGAATCATAAGGTTGAACTTCAAACATCATACACAAGTCTTGAAAGTGTTCCTCTTATGAGGAAGTCTTATGACGAAGTAAAATGTATATATGCAGAAAAACAAAAAGCTACAATGGCCTACATATAATTGGATAAATAATGAAATACACACTGAATCTAAGTAAACAGCATAGAATCTGTGTGTAAAAAAGAAGTGAGCAAGTGCTGTGAGTTTTAAACTTAAACTTGCAAGTATTTATAAAAGCCCCTTTTTTATTTTGCAGTTTTGATGAAATGGCCAAATATGATCTCCCAGGAGTCATAGACTTCATTGTAAATAAAACTGGTCAGGAGAAATTGTATTTCATTGGACATTCACTTGGCACTACAATAGGTATGTTTTTGAGGGTCAGTGTTCTCAGAGTCTTACAGGAGTTCACCTTTATGTTGGAATAAAATAACTGCTATTTATAGTGCCTTCAATTCTCTGTCCTCTGCTGGGAATAACCCTAGTACTCTGAGTAGCTTTGAGCTTGCAGTGCACAGACTATATGTAAGGCAAACCTTTCCTGGGTCTCTGGTCACAGCAGCATATTGACTATGGTGATGCAATTTCCCAGGAATAACGTGTGTTCCAAATTCAAAGAAATGATTCTGCAGAGTAAGTTTCTAGATTCTCTCTGAGCTGAAAAAGTAAAATTTAATGCCATGGATTATGGCTGAAACATAATGAATGTGCATCAATCATCTCTTTCTCACAACCCAAATGGGATCTTTAAAAAATAAAAGGGAGGGGCTTATACTTATATTTAAACAAATTGAAAAGACATGGTTATATTTGTTTGTTGGAACACAAAAGTTTACTATAATAAATCAGTTGAGTTGATCTATTTAGTGTGTGATTTAGTATTTATGAAATAACAAGTAAACGTAAGCAGTATGTAGAAATTTTTTAAGTTTTTTTAAGTTGACAATTTACTTCTTAATTTACTTACTTTACTTAATTTACTTTACAATTTACTTCCCAGATAGTTTGGAAAGAAATCAATAATCTAGTTCCAAGTAAAAGTTGAAAGGAACTCATACTAATAAAAGTTTTGAATTTGTCATTTCCACTAAAGTTTCCAATTTTAAGAGAATAAATCATGTGAAAATGCAATATTTTAGTTTAGGGAAATATCTTCATTATCACCACGATCATCAGTAACATATATTAATTAGTCCTTTAGATTGATAGGCACTTTCCAAGCTCAGAACAAGCAGTTAGCTAGCATCAGAGAGCATATACTAAAAAAGTGTCAAAGAACTCATAGGAGATCAAAAATGCCACTAATAGGCAAATAATTATAGTATCTAACACGTATTGAGCATTCGTAATGTGTATGGTCTTGCGTTCAGGACCTTTCCCACAGTATCTCCCTCTGATCTTCAAAACAACCCGACTGTTATTATCTCCATCTCACAGAAGAAGAAACACAAGTTCAGAACACAGATTCAAACCAGGTGTATCTGATTTCACCAATGGGGTGTGTAAGGATTCTGGAGAAATGGTGTAGAGAAGGAATGACTTTAGTTGATTTTGGAAAGTGGGTAGGACTTAGATCTGGTCTTATACTTGATCTGAAAAAAAAGAAAAAAAAACATGGAGAATTTGATTATTTGTGCTCTGTGTTACATTTAGCGCATAAAATTTTTTAGTGAATGTTGTTTGCGTTTTGGACAGAGCAATTTCTATTATGTAAGGAGCACCCACTCTTTGTAGGACATTTAGGTCACAGCCCATTAAACACGGCTCTGCAGTCAGGGTGACCCCCAAAAATCTCACCTCTGCACATTTCCAAACACCCTCTGGGGAAGTACTATTCCTGATTCAGAGTCTTTTTATCAATTGTTCAGTCAATTATTTCAGTTCTTCTTTATCTGGCCAAGACAGTTTCAATGTTTCAACAAGTGTTTCAGTACACACACACACACACACACCAGTGGAGGCCCAGGAAGGGACCTCTGGAAACCAAATTATACGGATATTCCTCCTAGCCTACCCGGTGTCGTGCTGATCTCCATCCTCACAGAGATACGAAGGGGTGCAATGATACTGCTGAAAGAGCAAAGCAAATGGAGACGCCTGGTCCTTACTGGGCCATCATGGACACTAGGGAAACCCCTTTCTTTCTGGAAACAGGGAAGAGTCTAGAGGGTTGATAAACACCCAGTAAGCCACTGGGAGCAGTGAAATTTCATTCCACAGTGAGAAGGAAAACCTGTTGGAATAACTGGGTGATGCTGTAGAAAGAAATCAGTTCACCTCCTGTGACTGGTTATTTGCTTCCGGAAGCTCTGTGATTCGTTCTGGCATCTCAGAGTTAGGGACGAAATGAGAATGTTGCCAGCATTTACCCCATGCTTGGGAAGTGAGGTCACCTTCAGTTCATAAGAAGTAGCTACTCCGACAGCTTAACCATCACCTTTCCCCTGCCAGCTACTCCATTTCCCCTAGCCAAGTCAAATTGTCCATAAGCAGAATAAAATAAAATTGGAGACTTGAGAGCAGAGAAGACTGAAGGCAGATTATCTTTATAGAATAACTCAGAAGACTTCCAATTCATCCCCAATATGATCGCGATAGAAGGAAAAATGACTAAACAGAGCCCCATTTTTGTTAGAAACTTTGCATAAGTACTTATTTTTACAAGATTGTCTTGTCTCCTATTCTCTCAGGGTTTGTAGCCTTTTCCACCATTCCTGAACTGGCACAAAGAATCAAAATGAATTTTGCCTTGGGTCCTGTGATCTCATTCAAATATCCCACGGGCATTTTTACCAGTTTTTTTCTACTTCCAAATTCCATAATCAAGGTAGGCTCCTTTCACCAAAATGTACCTGAGGATCTCATTTTGGATCAGAAATCCTTATTATTTTCAAATCTACTGTAAAGTAAAGGTAGGAAATTTAGATAAAATCTATAGAACTTAGACTCTGTGGGCATGTGCTTGTGTATGTGTGTCTCCATGTGTGCGTATATCTGTGTCATAGTATCTGTAAGTTCTATAATACAATTTACTCTACAAGGTCATTAGCAGAGTTGAGTATCTGTCAGAATCTGTAGCTGAGCTGAGTGCTGTATGACAACAAAGATTTTTCTTGTTTTCCCAAGGATTTTTTTGTTCCATTTAGTCAGGTAGGTCAATGAATTAACATTGCCCAAATGAAAGACACTTCAAGTTACCCATAATCACTGATGTGTCCAATTTTGACATTAAAAAAACCTAATTAATATATTGCTTCCAATATGGAAACTTGCCCTAATTTACTAAAGCTAAGATTCCAAAGCCTAAATGTATTACAACTCAAGTATTAAGTCAAATATTTATTGGTTATTTTTCAAGACTTGAAAAAATCATTTGGTTGCCAATTGTGGATTTGGAATTTTATCTATTAAAGAGGTTTTTTTTTTTTTTTTCTCTTTGCTTTTGTTTCTTTACAAAGGTCATTGCCACAATGAACATAGCATTTAATCAAATTCAAAATTGGCCTTTCAATTTGGGATGATGGATAAAATGGATTTGGGCCAAATCTGAAGTCAAGGAGACCAGTTATAACATCAAAATAATTCATATATAAGAAAATGAGATCTTGGTTTGGGGTGGAGTGGTAGGAATGGAAAAAAAAAATTATTTGTGAGCTAACACAAGGAAGAATTTCCATAGGGCCTAATGATTGGTCTGATAATAGTTTCATTGTATTGTTTACTGAGAGCATAAATGATGTAACTTCCTTATTCAAGAGCTTTTCTAGTTTATTTCAAAATGTGTTGACATCAGTTAGTTTTTAATGTTTTCTATATTTGGGCAGCATGAGCAAACTAATTTATTAAATTAAATTCAGAGAGAGACACATCTATCTGTAAATACATATATGTGTTGTATGTGTTGCTCTTCCTACATAGGTCAGCTATAAGGCAAATAATGTTCCTGGGTTATCTCAGTTTCACATTTCCCACTGTCAATATTCCTGCTACTTTTAAGTCCCATTTCCTGCTCTTTTCTTCCATCAGTTTCCCCCAGAAGCTCTAAGACCCCACCAGGAATCCCCATCCAAGTTTACTTTCCCAAGTCCTGGAAGTTTCAATTGTGCTGCCTTTGCGACATTATCATATCTTTTCTGTTCAATGGTTCTTTCTCTTTGGTTCGTCATTCTCTACTTTTCAGCCTGAGAGCTGGCTAATCTGGGACACTACTCGAATGCAATGTGCACATGGGTAACATGGAAAACCCCGATTTTCCCTCATATTCAAGGTATTATTTGACCTTAAGAAAAACTGTTTTACATTTTGTACCAATTAATGAGAAAAAATATTGGCAAGCACTGACTGGACAGAATACAGGGAAGCTTCACTATGGAGAAGTGAATTTGGGATTGACAGCCTTTATTGCAATCTCCTTGTAAGTAATGTTTGATAATCTTCCTCATTTGGAGATACATTCCTAAGTCACCTTTCCTGAATAATTTGGTCTCCTTGACTGAATCAGTAGTACAAATAGATCCCCAAGCATGGCTCTTTCCTAGAAGGAAGGAAATGTCAAGAAGTCTGAAGATGATTCTTGAATTCTGGTTTTTTGCTCTTGCTATTTGGGCTTCTTGTCATTGTTGTTGTTGCTATTGAGTTGAGCTCCCTAAATATTCTGGTTACTAATCCCTTGTAATATGCATAGTTTGCAAATATTTTATCTCATTCAAAGGTAATTATTATTTACTTTCATAGGCTGTTTTTGGTACCAAAGGTTTCTTTTTAGAAGATAAGAAAAAGAAGATACCTTCTACCAAAATCTGCAACAATAAGATACTCTGGTTGATATGCAGTGAATTTATGTCCTTATGGGCTGGATCCAACAAGAAAAATATGAATCAGGTATATGTGATAATTATAGGGCCATTTGATACCTTAAGAAATTCCAGCTTTCCTTTGACTCATTTTGATGTATCTATTTACTGTATAAATTCATATGGTATTCCAAACACTTAAAGACAGATTTTATTTTTGCTTTTAAAAATGTTTATGGGTACATAATAGTTGTATATATTTATGAGGTACATGTGATATTTTGATATAAGCACACAATGTGTAATGAACAAGTCGGGGTAATTGGGATATCCATCACCTCAAGCATCGATCATTTCTTTTTGTTAGAGACATTCTAATTTGACTCTTCTAGTTATTTTAAAATATATAATGAATTATTGTTAACTATAGTCATCCTATTGTGCATGCTGGACTTTATTCCTTCTAATGGTATTTTTGTACCCATTAACCAATGCCTCTTTGTCCTTCCCCCATCCCTACTACCCTTTCCAGTCTCTGGTAACCATCATTCTACTCACTATCTCTATATGGTCAGTTTTTTTTAACTCCCCTATATGAGTGAGAACATGCAGTATTTGTCTTTTTATACCTGACTTATTTCACTTAATGTAATGTTCTCCAGTTTCATCCACATTATTGCAAATGACATGATTTCATTATTTTTGCGGCTGAATGGTATTCCACTGTCAAAATGTACCACATTTTATTTATCCACTCATCTGTTGATGGACACTTAGGGTGATTTCATATCTTGGTTATTGTGAATAGTGCTGTAGTAAACATGGGGGTGCAAATGTCTCTTCCATGGATTGATTTTTTTTTTTTTAAATATAGAACTAGCACTGGAATTGCTGGATCATATGGTAGTTCTACTTTTAGTTTTTGAGGATCCTTCCTACTCTTCCCCATAGTGCCTGTACTAATTTGCATTCCTATCAAGTCTGTGCAAGGGTTCTCTTTTCTCCACATTCTTGCCAGCATCCATTATTCCCTATCTTTTTGATAAAAGCTGTTTTAACTGGAATAAGATAGTATTTCATTGTAGTTTTGGTTTGCATTTTTCTAATGATTAGTAATGTTGAACATTGTTTTTAATGTACCTCTTGGCAGTTTGTATGTCTTTTTGTGAGAAATGTCTATTCAGATCTTTTGCCCATGTTTAAATCAGATTTTTTTTTTTTTTTTTTTTTTTTTTTGCAATTGAGTTATATGACCTCTATATATTCTGGTTACTAATCCCTTGTCAGATAGGTAGTTTACAGATATTTTCCCTCATTCAACACGTTGTTACTTCACTTTGTTGATGGTTTCCTTTGCTTTGCAGAAGCTTTTTAGCTTGATGTAATCTAATTTGTTCATCTTTGCTTTGGTTGCCTGTGCATTTGAGGGCTTACCTCAAATTGGCCCAGACCAATGTCCTGGAGTGTTTCTGCAATTTTTGTTTGTTAGTAGTTTCATAGTTTCAGGTCTTAAATTTGTCTTTAATCCATTTTTATTTTGTTTTTGTAAATAGCAAGAGATAGAGATCTAATTTCATTCTTCTGCATATGGACATCTAGTTTTCCCAGCATCATTTCTTGCGGAAATTGTCCTTTCCCCAATGTATGTTCTTGATGCCTTTGTGGAAAATTAGTTGACTATGAATGTATGGATTTATTTCTGGGTTCTTTATTCTGTTCTATCGGTCTATGTGTCTGTTTTTATGCCAGTATCATACTGTTTTGGTTATTACAGCTTTGTAATATAATTTGAAGCCAGGTCATGTGATACCTCCAGCTTTGTGCTTTTTGCTCAGAATCTTATATTTAGAAAAACCTAAAGACTCCAACAAAAAACCTGCTAGAACTGATGAACTAATTCATTAAATTTGCAGGATACAAAACCAACATACAAAATTCAGCAGCATTTCAATATGCCAACAGCAAATAATCTTTAAAAAAAAAAAAGAAAGAAAAAGTCAAGAAAGTAATCCATTTATAACAGCTACAAATAAAATAAAACACCTAGGAATAAACCATACCAAAGAAGTGAAAGATTTCTACAATGAAAACTATAAAACACTGATGAAAGAAATTGAAAATGACATTAAAAAATGGAAAGGTATTCCATGTTTATGGATTGCAAGAATCAATATTGTTAAAATGTCCATACTATCCAAAACAATCTATAGATTCAATGCAATCCCTATCAAAATACCAATGACATTCTTCATTGAAATAAAAAAAAAAGCCTAAAATTTATATGGCACCATGAAGGTAGATATCTGCTATACATAGAAGATCAGGTACTCAACAAACCTTGAATATGAAGACTGGGGAAGTGAATAGGCAGCTTTATTCTTCTATTCCCTGGCAAAATTTAGGAAAATGAATGTTTTATAATGGGTAGTAGCTTCTTACATGTTCTCAGTCAGCCACAACTTACTACAGTCAATTTGAATTTATTGCATTTGAACATATTGCATTAAAAATAAAATCCTAAAAAAAGGAGAGAAGCACAGATAAACGTTGATCTTATTTCACATGTTCCTTCCTTTGTGGGTGACTTTTGTTTTGAAATGAAACTCACCACTTAACCTACAAAATAACAGGACAGGGTGGAAGGGAGATGGGATCCCCTCTTTATGAAGCAGCAGCAGTGCTGTTTCATCACCTCTTCATTTTCTATTATTGAGAATTCAAGAAGAAGGAGGAGGAAGAGTTCACATCCGCAGACTGGTGTGGTTGAATAGTTGTCTCTAGTATTCCAAATAGCAGCCAATGAGGCTGTTACAGTGAAGTCAGTCGCAAGATAATTGTTCTGTACCCCTATTCTCTAAGAAGCTAAATTATGTTAGACTGAAACCCATAAGGAACCATTGTTCAAAGTTGGCTTGTTCAAAAGTAAAGATTTTTAATAGTTTCTCTTAGATTCATTATTTTCTAAGACATAGAATTACAATTACTATTTTATCTCTATAATTTTCATCTCTATAATGTTTACAAATATTGAAATAACCTTTGGAAAAAATTGGCTTTTAGCTTTACTTTTGCAATATTTTATTTTATCCCCATAAAAGCCTAGTAAATTGGTAGTATGACTTTTAGTATGTTCATTTAATAGATGAAAAAACAGAGACTCAAAGATGTTAAATATGGTGGCCAAGTTCACGAAGCTGATCATTAACAACAACAGGGCCTGAACTCCTGGTTTTCTGATCTAATCTGTGACAGTGCACCTGGGTGCGCATGCACGCATCACCCCCACACTTGCGCATAGAACCTCTCCTAATTGGCTTTGCTCCATGATGACCACTACTGTTCCTTCTACTTGAAAATAAGCAAATTATCCTACAGATTCAGAGCTGGTACAGGTTTGCTGTCAAGCAGTCCATTCCATTAGTCAGCCTGTGGTTCGCTCACATTCAAGTATTGACATAAATGGTAATTTATCTAGATAAGTCTACCTCGTTATTTTCGAAGCCCCATTCTTGTTTGCTTCTTCTGTGCATCATTTTTCTCTGATTCTGAAAGGCAAAATTTTGTTGGGCAATTGCTGTAATATGAGTTTTATCTTCTTTAGAGTCGAATGGATGTGTATATGTCACATGCTCCTACTGGTTCATCAATACAGAACATTCTGCATATAAAACAGGTAGAGTCTTAGTCATGGAAAACCATTCCAATCCTTATTTTCAATATATTTAAAAAGACAGAATTGACCCTGTTAACAGACCTACCCTAAGAATCTTAAGAGCTTGTTTCCAGTTTGTCCTTGCTGCCTTCTGTATGCCTTGATTTCCCTGGAATTTAAGAGAAAGGATTTTATGGTACAGACCAAGTAGATGACATAAATGAACACCATCTTAAATCAGAGTTTTTAAAATAGGCCCTGAACTGAAGCAAGAGGTAAACTAGGGAAGCCTCAGGAGAACTGAGACTTCTTCAGAGAGACGTATCTGGGATTTAACTTCTTTCTAATGAGGCTTGGTTTTCCATGAACTTTTCCTTTAAACCAAAGGGGGGTTATTGCTTGTTTTTCTGTTGAGCTCCACTTGTCATAATTGTAAAATGGGTATTTACATCCTTCTGTTGATCTAGGAGCCCTATTTTCTTCCTAGCATACAGTATTTTTCTAAAATTTGCTGTTAGCTCTCATGATTCTTACCCTCACTATTCTTTTTCTAAAAAACATTTGTTTCAGCTTTACCAATCTGACGAATTCAGAGCTTATGACTGGGGAAATGAAGCCGATAATATGAAACATTACAATCAGGTGAGCTACATACAGTAACCCCAGAATGCTGATTTTGATAAGTTACAATAAAAAATTATTTGAGGGTGGAAAGACTCCTACCTGTCATTTGGTGGCATTTATACTGATAGAACATTTTCAAAAAAAGTTTAATTTTAATTTTAATTTATTTCAGAAAATTTATAAATTAAAGAAGCACATACAAAGGAAATTAGATCATGTGTAATCCTTCCATCTAGAGATAACTAGATGTACTAACATTTTGGTGTATTTATTCAAATTTTCTCAGTATTATATCCCTTTTATACAACTTTTAATCCTTCTATTTTACTTAAGCTATAGTAAGAGATGACTAACATTACTGAAGGATTTTTAAATATATTTTTAATGGCTACATAATAATAGAAATTGTTTCATAAAAATCTTTACAGCATAAATGAATATATACTTTTTAATGCCAACAGAAAAATTAGAATTCCACATGAAAGTTAAATAAGTATTACCCAACATTGAAGACTTGGGTCATAAGGCATCTTTTTCCATATAGCTTTATGACATAAAAATCTGTAGACTCGTTTAGCACTGTACTTTTAATTAATCCTGTCACCACTTTTCTGTTCTCATAACCAGGGGCTTGGCTTGTAAGTATGAACTAAGCAAATTAAATTGTTCTAAGTATTTTCCCAGGCTATCATATTTTAAGCTATTTACTAATGCAACTATAGATCAATTATTAATAAGTTGTTTCTGAGGATCAAAACAATCAGACTAAACAATTTCTTAGTAATGAATTGGCCTGTTAGAGGAATAATTCTACTAATCCTTAAAACCACTACAAGAGATAGACCATGTATATTTTATTTTAAAAAATCAGTTGAAGACATGATTTACATATAATAACATTACCAATTTTATGTGTCCCATTAAATGAGTTCTGACAAATATATCTATTTGTGTAACCACACCACAATCTAAACATAGGACATTTCTATCACCCCTAAAAGTTTTTTCCCTGCTGCTGACACTATTTTTAGACACAAATGCATGTATTTGCAAATGCTTAGAAAAGGTCTAGAAAAAAAATAAATGTTAAAGTGGTTATCTTCAGAGAGAGGAAGAAAGACGAAAAGAAGTGGATGGACATGAAACACTAAGGGACTCTCATTTTGGACTTCACATATGTCTGTTTTCTTCCATTATTTTTAATAAACATGTTATATTTATAAATTGTTTACATTTACAAGAAACTGAAACAAAATAAACACACACATTCAAGATCATTATGGTCAAGTACTAAAGTATGTGAGAGTGTTAATGTCCTTAGAATTTATCCACAGTTAGCTGATCCTACTCTGCTCCAAGCCAGTCCTATTTTGTGAATTAATCTTAGTTGATGCCAATTTTTATTACATTCCCTCCAAAAAACTAGTCTCAACAGTTTGCTCTCTCCTCAAGTTCACAGCATTATCTCTGTTCCCACAGTGATGTCTGACTTTTCCTTCTGTTTGTGATTGTTCCCTTTGTCCCAAGCACTGGCTACTCCTCCTCTCACTGCTCTGAAATGATTAGCATTCCCCAGGGATTCTTCAAAACTCTCTTTCTTCCTTGGAAAAGTCAGCCATCCCAATAGCTTTAATTTGGACCATTTCTACTACTCATCTAGATTTTTTCAGGACTTGCCTTCAACCTGTTCTTTCTTGAGGTGATTCCATTAACTGTTGCCCGTACGGTAGTCTGAAGACAGACCTCTGAGAAATGACCCTACCTTGTCTCCAAAACTTCCGAAATACGTCCAAATTTCCTAGCCTGACATTCAGACCTTGACTATCTGCCTCCAAGTTTATGTCCTATCACATCCCCTTACATATTCTGTTCTCCAGGTATATTGGGAATCTTGCCATTCCTGATCATAGCCTACAAACTCTTCCTGCCTCCCACCCACCCTCATCTCTGCTGTCGAAATGCAACCTTCCCTCAAGAGTCATTTCACGGGACCCCTCTTTTTATGAAACCCTCAGGTGGAAATAGCTTTTTGTCTTTACTTCCATTTTATTTTGGGAGTGTTTATGGCATTTAACATATCTTACTTTGTATACAAATATTTGCTTTGCTATCTTGCCTTTCTCCCTCTTTTGCAAATTTCTTAAAGGTAGAGACCATTGAAAACATTGTATGTTTTCTTCCTATGTCACTGGTGCCTAACACAACTATGGCCATCGTCCATATTCATTTAGCAGCCTTTGTGGTTATTGCTTTGAGGAGCTTCCTCTCATGTATGACCTTGCTTTCTCTCCTACAGAGTCATCCGCCTATATATGACCTGACTGCCATGAAAGTGCCTACTGCTATTTGGGCTGGTGGACATGATGTCCTTGTAACACCCCAGGATGTGGCCAGGATACTCCCTCAAATCAAGAGTCTTCATTACTTTAAGCTATTGCCAGATTGGAACCACTTTGATTTTGTCTGGGGCCTTGATGCCCCTCAACGGATGTACAGTGAAATCATAGCTTTAATGAAGGCATATTCCTAAATGCAATGCATTTACTTTTCAGTTACAAGTTGCTTCCAAGCCCATAAGGGACTTTAGAAAAAATAGTAACCAACAATGATGTTGTCCCCCTGGGAGAGATGCACAATGGAGTCTGTTTTCCAAGTTAATTGTGTTAGTGTTATTTATGTTTAGAGACATCTTTGCATGGGACCATCTACAGGTCCTTATAAACAATGAGGTAGATTGGGCAAAAAAATAAATAAGTTGCCACTCTGATATTTAATTAAATTGTAATTTTTAGGGCGTACCATGAAGTATAGAAATGTCTAAAGCTTCAAAGGAACAGTGAAATTCCTTTAAGGTCCTATATGGAAACCTCTATTGTCATTTTATTTATATGGGTTGCTACGGCAATGGACAGAGTGTGGGATTAGGAGGAGGGCCTGTAGCTTCTTTATAAAAGTTTCTTAGCTATCCTGAAGATATACTAGACATTTTTACTTTTTAGGTATTTTCAACATGAGAAATTCAAAAAAGTCCCCAAAGATTCTTCCAGAGAAGCCATCTCCTCTTATAATCTTATCCCTGGCTATCTGGGTAAACGGAATCTTGAACCCATAATAGGATACATGCATAAAATCTTTCTTATTTAAGCAGAAATAAATTCTACAGTATCAACATCATTTTATAATCATAGGGAGGCTTCTTTGTTTAGCATGTAATGCCCCCTTTACAGGCTTTTTGTTCTTTGAGGGGTTTGAACATTCCATGAAAAACTGACAGACAGGAAACTGACAATAAAAGATTAAGCTAAAGATAGAAGCAGAAACTACTAGGCTAGCTAGTCTCTAAACATTAAGCATTTTCTTCCTCCATCTTAAAGGCAATGAGAAGCCACCAAAATATTTTACCTAACGGAAACCTGATCGCCATATTTTTGTTTGGCTGCTGCATAGAAAATGGATTAGAAGTTGCCAACAAAAGATTCTGAGCAAGTTTGTAAATCTGATCAAGTGTTCTCATGCAGGCCGATATCCTTCCTCTGCACTCTCTAACAAAGATGATCCTTGGAAAATCCAGAGCCAGCTCCATAATACTGCCGTGCTCTGCTGGCAAATCCACAAGCTGCTGGCCCCTGGAGCCATTCTTCTCTCAAAACTAGCATTCATCAATTTAATGTATATGTATTGATGGGGAATAATGGTCACTATGAAAACCATGTGATAATATGGAAAAATACCCATGATATAATGTTATGTGTGAAGAGAAGAAAATGAAACTGGTAGAACTATGTGATTGCAAATATATACAAATATTAAAACAATTATTTGACTTTATAAAATATTTGTATATAATGAAAACTGAAGCAATATAAAAAATAAAATTAGTTGTGTCAGGGTAGTAACATGAGTGATTTATTTATACTTTAAAATTTTTAATATAGTAATGATATAATGTTACAACTTGTCTAAATCTCACAAATTTAACATTCAGTAAAGGAAGATAAACATAAAAGAATACATATTTTATTATACATTTTTATGTAGGCTAAATAATTGATGACTCTAGAAGCCTTAAAAAGCTTACTTTCAGGAGGAGAATCATGCCTTGGAGGGCTCTAAGGTCCAGAAACTGTCCTAATACTAGAGCTAGGTGCAGTCAGATTAATTATAATACATTTCATTATTTTGTCTGGAATACTAAAATAACTTCCAAGCAGGAATGGAGTCTAGCAACACTTTACTGTTGGGGAACTTGGCCACAGACTTCTAATACAAATTTTTAGATATGTTGACAATGTTTCTCCTTATTTTTCTTACTTATACAAACCAAGAAATTTGACTCACCACCTTGAAACAGACTCACCAGGTTACTCTAGTTTCCCGAGCTTCAATATCCCATTGCTATTTTTTTTTTATTATGCTTTACGTTCTAGGGTACATGTGCATAACATGCAGGTTTGTTACATATGTATACTTCTGCCATGTTGCTGTGCTGCACCCATCAACTTGTCAGCACCCATCAACACATCATTTACATCAGGTATAACTCCCAATGCAATCCCTCCCCCCTCCCCATGATAGGCCCCGGTGTGTGATGTTCCCCTTCCCGAGTCCAAGTGATCTCATTGTTCAGTTCCCACCTATGAGTGAGAACATGCGGTGTTTGGTTTTCTGTTCTTGTGATAGTTTGCTAAGAATGATGGTTTCCAGCTGCATCCATGTCTCTACAAAGGACATAAACTCATCCTTTTTTTATGGCTGCATAGTATTCCATGGTGTATATGTGCCACATTTTCTTAATCCAGTCTGTCACTGATGGACATTTGGGTCAATTCCAAATCTTTGCTATTGTGAATAGTGCCGCAATAAACATACGTGTGCATGTGTCTTTATAGCAGCATGATTTATAATCCTTTGGGTATATACCCAGTAATGGGATGGCTGGGTCATATGGTACATCTAGTTCTAGATCCTTGAGGAATCGCCATACTGTTTTCCATAATGGTTGAACTAGTTTACAATCCCACCAACAGCGTAAAAGTGTTCCTATTTCTCCACATCCTCTCCAGCACCTGTTGTTTCCTGACTTTTTAATGATTGCAATTCTAACTGGTGTGAGATGGTATCTCATTGTGGTTTTGATTTGCCATTGCTATTTTTAATAGAACAAGGTAAACAATAACATTAATGTCATTCAACACAAATTTATGTCAAATGTAAATTCTGACTCTGAACTTCGGTGAATTTCTTTCAAACGGTATAATCAGTTTCAGAGAGGCAAAGTCTTGCTCAAGTGACGGCCTTTCTGAGACTTATTAACCAAAGAACAAGGGACCTGTTTCACCATCAGGGCTTTGTTCAACTTTGATCACCTCTGCATTCTCTTCTCATAGGAAGGTTTCCCATATTTACCAAGGTCTGGCCACAATACCAGAAATGTTTTCTGTGAACTATATGCCCTAGAATTACCGTTCCTTCTTCTAAATCACTTTTTGTTTTTGTTTTTTGTTTGTTTGTTTGTTTGTTTTTTGAGACGGGGTTTCACTCTTGTTGCCTAGGCTGGAGTGCAATGGTGCAATCTCAGCTGGCTGCAACTTCCGCCTCCTAGGTTAAAGCAATTCTCCTGCCTTAGCCTCCCGAATAGCTGGGATTACAGGCGCCCATCACCACAGCCAGCTACTTTTTTGCATTTTTAGTAGAGATGGGGTTTCACTACGTTGGCCAGGCTGATCTTGAACTCTTGACTTCAGGCAATCCGCCTCGCCTCGGCCTCCCAAAATGCTGGGATTACAGGCATGAGCCACCGCGTCCAGCCTAAATCACTTTTTATTATGCTTCCGAATTATCTTTTTGGAGAGTTTTATGTAAGTCTACCGCCCTAATACATTTTAAGTAGCTTGAAAACAGAAGCAATTAAGACATAGAACTCTCCATTACCACACTAAATTCACTCTTGCTATTCCTTTTTGGTCAACCACCACTACTACCATGACCAGCTCTCCTTGAACTTGATCCCTGACAACTTATCTGTTCTCCATCGCTATAATGTCTTATAAATAAAATCATGGAGTATGTGTCCTTGATATTGGCTTTTTTCACTTAGCATGATGTCCTTGAGATCTATCCAAATTGTTTCTTATATCGTTTGTTCCTCCTTATTGCTAAATAGCATTCCACGGTATGCATGCCACAGTTTGTTTAACCATTCACTCACTGAAAAACATGTGGGTTATTTCCAAGTTTTGGCTTTATCTTTTTGGCTTTTCACTGCTTAGTGACATGTCTTGAAAATAAAAAGAACACTCAGTTCAGATTCTTTAATTTGAATTAATTGCATGTCCCACTCAAAGCTAAATTTTCTGTGCTAACACCTTCTGTAATCTGTACACTGCCTCAAAGGGAAAATATGTTACTCAAGCCAGAGTTCCCATTGACTTGACTACACAATCCCTGATTCATATTTTAATTTGACATTTAGAGATTGCAAAATAGTGACCCGGTTCTCATTACATTTTAGAGTTCTAATGTGATTTAAGAAGTGCTTTGGAGTCGGGTGAAAACAGATTGCTAGTATTTATACCTTGACTGACTATGAAGGCCTTTCTCCAGCCATTGTCAAGATGTGACATGTCTTTAGCTCTATCCAAACTGCCTTCGGTATCATCATATATCCCACACAACCAAACCAAATGAAAATAATCATAATCATAACAATAGGGTACCATCATTAAAAATCTATGTGAAGTATTAATATAAATAAAAGCATGAACAATTTTTAGTATATAGATATAAAAAGGTAAATTCTATAAAAACAGTATGCTTTCTATGGAATGCACCTTCAAGAAAATTTCATCATTCTCCTGCATTCTACTTCCTATAAGACTGTCCATAAATTCCATTTATGGAGAAATTCTGGAGTCAAACCTTTCTTCTTTTTGTACCCTCTATGCATATTTGCCATTTTAGTTTGTGTGTGAATTTCTTTCCTTATCAAAGCAGTCAACTTAGCTAAGAAAGATTATTAATTTGGGATATGATGTGGTCTTAATAAATTTAATCAAAGTAAGCACTTTTATTGTTTTTGATAGCACAACAGGATGACTATAGTCAATAGTTTAATTGTACATTTAAAAAATAACTAAGAGTATAACACAAATAGTATCCTTTGTGTTACAAACGATAAATGCTTGAGGTGATGGGTACCCTATTTACCCTGATGTGATTATTACATATTGTATGACTGTATCAAAGTATCTCATATATCCCATAAATATTTATACACCACCACTATATGCCTCCACAAAAATTAAAAATTAAAAACAAAATAAGCACTTAAAAATATCTTCTATATCCTGCCACTCTACCCCTACCTCAAAGAAAAGATCCCTGGAAACTCTAGGTAATGAAAATCTGGCCCTAGAGTCTATGAAAATATGACATCAACAGTGTGTGGTTCAAAGCATTCTGAACATTCAAAACAGAAGCAAACAAATCAGTATTGGGGTGAAGCCAAGGGAAAATTACTGACCACCTACTCCACAAGACTTGTCTCAGGTATGCATGGAACCAGAGAATGTTTAATGTTATAATGAAATACGTATTCATATCACAAAGTTACACATGTGTATTTTAATAATTATAAAATGCACATATCATAAGTATAGTGTGATATTCAGTAGCTTCAAGTGTGTTTTTTGGCATTGGCATAATACATATGTATATTTCCATAGTTATTTATATTTATCTAATTTTAACTTTGTTTTCCACTTTTTTGATATACCTGTTAGCTCTTTGATATGTTTCAAGGAATTTTTTTAGGAAGAAATGTTTTAAATATTGTTTGCATCCTTGAATGTCTGAGAATGTTTTTTGTTGCCTTAACACAAAAGGTTAAAACATCTTTCCACCACAAGATTCTGTAGACATTTTTCTATTTTCTTCTGGAGTTTAGCATTACAACAGAAGTGTGTAAAGTCACCTTCATTTTTATCTGTTTGTAGGTAACCTGTTGTGTTTTTTAAGAAAATAATTAAATTTCTGCTTATATACTTGTTTTATATTATTGTAGTTTCGTTTTCATCTCTAGAATGAAATGAACTTAGCAAGCATATTTTTACAAAAGTGTCCCCTTTAATTTTGCAGTGAACTCTTTCAATCTGCACTTACATGTTTCTTTAACCCAAGTTTTCTTCTATCATGCCTTTGAATATTGATGTCTCTATTCCTTTTAGTCCTTTGTTTTAATCTAGTCAATAATCTGTTACCTATATGTTTCTTCAATGTCTACCATCTTCTCTGTCAAAGATTATTTTTATTTCTTTGTCTTTTTCTCTGACCTGTGGGCTTAATAATCAAGTTTTTCTTAGGATTACTAACGTACTTCTGTGGAATTCGGTGCTTTACAGTTTCCAGTGTGTTTCCATTTTTAGTTTTCTTTCAGTTTTTCTTTGTCCTGTCCATCTTTCTTTAGCCATCAAACTACTGCATTTTTATTATGAACAATTGCAGACCTGTAAAACCGTATCGAATACATTACATTGAACATCTATATTTACTACCAGGGTTTGGAAATTAAACATTACAAATGAAGTTTGTCTTGTTGCATCAATTTTGATATATTTTTTCCAGGGTATTGTTTGTTTCATCTATATTTATGTATCTTTCTATGTATGTATATTAAATATGTATTAAATCATACATATCTATGCATGTATTTCTGGATATATGTGTTTGTGTGTGTAAAATATTACATAGGAAAGCCACTTTTTTAACTTTTCCTTTTTATTTCATACAATATTCTTTTTATTTCAGTATATTCTTGTTTCTTATATTTTATTCTGAGTTAAAAAAAAATCTTAGCATTAGCTGTTCTAAAAAATGAAAGTACTCCCCGAAGAAGATGCAATATTTTTAACAGCTGTGATTCACATGTGGCCAGGCTTTAGTGGTAACCACATCCTTCCTGAGTGACCTTTGGAGATCATCCACCATCTATCTCACCATAGGCTGGTAACCATATTTCTCAGCTTACTCCACATGTTTTCTTCCCTTTCCAGAATGTGAAAAGCTTGTGAATGGGAGTCAGGTATCTTAATTTCTAAAACCAAGAATCTATATCTGTTTAGTTCATTTGATTTTTGGAGGATTATTTTGTTTTACCTTGAGCAAGTCACATTTTCTGGGCCTCATTGTCTTCTACCATAAGATAAAATAATTTGATTAGATGATTCTTTCCCTGTTATCTGCAAATAAGCACCTTATTATCAAATAGTTCAGCATCAGAACAAGATTCCTAATTCCAAAGGAGTTTTATTTACATAATATTATATTGTGAGATACATATTAGAAGAATCTGACACTATGTTCCATTCCAGTTTCTCTTTTGCAATTGAGTGACTTGTTTTGATCTAAAAAGTATAAATTCTCATGCCTGTAATTCCAGCACTTTGGGAGGCCAAGGCAGGTGGATCACTTGAGGTCAGGAGTTCAAGATCAGCCTGGCCAACATGGTGAAACCCCGCCTCTACTAAAAATACAAAAAATTAGCCAGGCATGGTGGTGCATGCCTGTAATCCCAGATACTCAAGAGGCTACAGCAGGAGAATTTCTTGCACCTGGGAGGCAAAGGTTGCAGTGAGCCGAGATTACACTGCTGCACTCCAGCCTGGGTGACAGAGCGAGACTCTCTCTAAATAAATAAATAGTATAAATTTATCTCATTCTTATTAATGCGGCCCATGAAATGTAAGTATTAGTTCCTTTTCAGATAGTACTTTATAATTATACTAGTGCCAAATTAAAGGACCTATTTTATAGTGACATGAAAGTCAACTGCAAGAAAAATACATAGTCATTTTCACTTACAGAGGCAAATCCCTCAACATAGATAAAAGTAAAAGACCTTATGTCAGAATGTGAGGCAGATCAGTCCAGGGATTTCATTCAAAAATAATACTTCATGCTCAATAATCCCATGTGAGAATTTAATGACTCAGAGTAAACAGAAAATCAAAATTAGCACTTGAATCTTGGGTAATTTAATAGCCAAGGCATTTTGGTGAATTGTAATTAATGCTCTAAATTAGCCACTATTTCTCAGAATCATGTACCAGAAGAATAAGAACTTCAATAATTAGAGTATTTTAGATTTACTTTGTGCAAGTTATTACTTCATCCAGTACTCCACAACTAAAGTTATTATCTGGGCATACTGAAGATTTAGAATAAATTGAGTGCCTACTATATGCAAGGCACCATGCTGGGTACTGACAATGTGGTAGGAACAGCACTCCTTATCAGGCTATCTATGTGGTATCAGCCAGCTGAATAATGGAATGTTTGGGCCAGAATAGCATATACTGAGACCAGGGTACAAAGGTATCCAACTTAAGTGACTCAAAAGCAGAAATGGTAAATAAGATATTTCTTTTTTTTTTTTCCTTGACCTTAGTCACATCTGATCAAAGTATTCAATGCTTTCTACATAAACTCTGGATGTAGGCAGATGAAATTACTCACCATCATCCTTCTTTTGACAGATGCAAGTACTCAGCCAAATGTAACTCTTCAAACATAGTATTAATTCAAGAGACATGATTACCTCTGACTTTTGCAGGGGAAACAGAAAGGTTCAGAAACTCCTTTTCTGAAGATGGGATCCATTTTTAAAGGCTTTAACTCTGCTTTCTTTTCTGAAAAAGTTCTCCAGGAGATCATGGTCCATTTATGCAAAACCTGAAATTTGTTACTATAGTCAGAAGGTTTATGCAAAACCTGAAGCAGAATTCTTCCAAATCCCAGGCATCATACTTCACAGCAGTCGAGAGCAGAGTGACTGCACTCTCCTCGCAGATGCCTTGATTGTTGGCAGAGCTTTCTTCAACTGATTTTCTTTATAAAATGCAACCAAATCTAGCAATCCTGCTGCCTCCTCAGGAGAAAGACTGGTACTGTTTGTGTACACGAATTCCAGGAAGGCCCAGTAAGCAGAGTATGAAAATTCACTCATTTCTACAATATTATCCTCATTACCTTCCAACAATGAATGAACATGCTCACATACATCAAATTTTGAGAAGACCTTTATGTGCATAAATGTACTTTCCATCGACCACAAATTTCAAGACTGCAGTGTCCAGGTTGTCAAATTCCCTCTTCAGTGACTCAGCCACTGTGAGGGTGGTCATCAGGTTCCACAGAGAGGAGGCGCCACGTGATGGCAGGAGCAGCAAAGCAGGCAAATGTGTCATCAGTGCAGACGTGCAGAGGTGGGTGAGGTGAGGAAGGATCACAAACTGGCCCTGGCCCCACATGTACACATGCCCACCCTGGGTCTTGGCCGCAGATGTGTGGGAAGAGTGACAGACTGCAATCTCTTTAATTCTGTCCTTTTCCACAAGGACAAAGGTAGAATAGGAATGGTGGCTTTTATTGCCAGTGCCGAACTGCCCATAATTGGCACCCCAAGCATATGCTTGGCCTTCATCTGTTAATATTAATGTGTGTCTGTAATCACAGGTAGCCTCCCCAGTGTCTACCACCACCATGGAGCACATCTGTCCACAAGCTGTCTTCACAGCCTCTTTATTCCGTAAGCAGCCAGTGACTCTCTGAGCAATTGGCTGATTAACTGTCGATCCATATTTTACATGTCTAGAGTTATTATAACCCCAGGCAAATACCTCTCCATCAGATATTAGCACCAAAGAATGGTGAGACCCATAAGCAACCTCAATGACTTGTTTGACAAATTAGTAGAGAAATCATGATTAGTTGTCCCAGAGCCCAGCTGACTGTACACATTATGGTCCCCAAGTAAAGACTTATTTTGTTGCAAGGACAATGTATATACCACTCCCACACCTGAGGCTGGCTATCTTTATGCCACTTAAAGAATCCAGTCTCCAAGGTTTGATGGTGCTCTGGATGTTACCTAACCTCAAACAGCCACAGCAGTTTGTGCCAGGATATTACTATTGTATATAAAACTTCAAGACCAGCACTGACAAAGACACAAGCCTGAGGAATTAACTGCAGTTCTTCCTCAGAAAAAAAAGGTAAGAAAACTGGCCACTTTCCCACATCTAACTTATTCAAAGATGACAGAGTGGCCTGTATTGGCTTTCAGGGATTTCCTACCATTGTAACATTTTGTATGTAATAAAGTAACTTTATTGCTGATCCTGTGAATCCATTCATTTATTTTATGAAACCTTCCCACTTTCTTCCTAGAGAAGATGAAGTTCTTCCATATGGACTCAGTCTTGGGCAGTTCCTTGGTCAACTTTTCTCTGGGACTAGAAAGTTTCAAATCATTATGAAGAGCAGACTTCTCAATTCTCAGCTCCATTGAAGAATATATGATCTGCTAAGCTGATGGTTACAGATTTCTGGAGTCCAGTGTTTAGTAATCTTTAATCCTGTCCCTTTTAGTTCCTTGTAAAGTTGTCTTCTAGAGTAAAGTTAATGTGACTCAGGATAGCTTGAGCCATATCTACTCTGCCTCCTAGATCACTGTTACTGCCTGGATGATTTTAACTGTAATATGATTGAGTCTAGTTATATACTGCTCTGTTCAGTAGCCACTAGCCACATGTGGCTATATTAATTTAAACTCTCATTAATTCAAATCAAATCAAATAAATTTAGTGCTCAGTCTTAGTCACATTTTATGTGCTCGATACCACGTGTAACTAGTGGTTACTGCACACGTATAAAATATTTCCATCAGCGCTGTCCGTTGGACAACTCTGGATAAAACCCTAGGAAGAATATTAGTGAGACTGGATAAGTTCTAGCTGAAGCAGGACACATGGACACAGAGCTCAATTAGTTCAATTAGTTCCAGACTGGGAGAAGCACTTTAGACCAAAGCCGCTGAAATCAGCTTATTACAGGGGAAGTTTATCAACGTTGCAACCAGACAGCACTTGAAGAAAATGTCTGCTACTTACAGGCAATATGATCTCAGGCAAGTAACTGAGTCTCTCTGAGACTCAGTTTGCACTTCTGAAAAACGGAAATAAGAAAACCAGCCTCATCGCTTTAGCATTAATAGTATAGTAGCATATATGGAGTCCCAAGCGTAGTGTCTGGCAAGTAGTTGGTACTCAGGAAAACTTCCTAATACTGACAATATCATCAAGAAAAAAAAAACTGAAGTATTGGTGATGATGAGGCCCCCACCCTAAATGCCCTTGAGGAAATTGTTGGCAAAGTTTCTGAAGAAAAACTGTCTTCACCATGAAAAGTTTCCTGATCCTCCCTATTCTCACTCTTCCATCCTCTGCTTCCCGCTAAAAAGATCGCCTCTCTATCTGAACTCCACAGCACTTTATTGTTCCTTTTCCTATGGTCCCATCCATTTTTTACCTTTAACTGCCCTGACTTGTAGTCCTCTACCAGAAAGGGGCTCACACCTGTAATGCAGGGACTTGCCTTTACCTCTCAGCAAACCTTGCAAGGAGCTTTGCATATAGCCAATGACCAATACATAATGTCCCAGAGATTTGCCATTGTCAATTTTCATTCTTCATGAATAAAATGGATAGTACCTCTCCCTGTCTTGCTGGCTCACCCTCTACCCCTGGAAAGAATCAACTGTCAAAAGAAGCAGAAAGAAAATAGTGTTACATTCCTCAAGAGAGGCCTCACGCAGAGCTAAGGGAGGGAGCATAGTCATCCCCAAACAACATGACCCTTCCCTAATCTTAAGTAGGGCAGTATTCTCCTATGGCAGTATTTCCCAAACATTAGTCATTCACATTCCTCATTCACAATGTTTGCAAAATCTGCACGTTACCAATAATATTGTTTGTTTAAAAGTCTCAAAGTTGATTCACTGTTTCATTTTTTAAAAGAAATTTTATGCAGCTATAGTATAAATGAGAAAAAAAATAAAGTATCATTTGCCAAAACTTGAAGGTAACCATAAAATAATGAAAAGTACATGACTGATAATGAAGTAGATAGATGCCATGCCTATCCAGTACACCTGAGTTTAATATCTGCTTTCTTTCTGTTAAATGCATGCTCTTTGTTTGAAAGGGAGATTAGCAAGTGCTAGAAACAATGACATAAGCCAAAACTAGATTTTCTCCTTGATGTGCTCAGAAGACTGAAGGAAACTCGATAGGGAGACTGTAATAGGATGAATAATGGCCCCCAATGATGTCCACATTCTAATCTCAGGAGCCTGTGACTATGTTATCTTATATTGCAAAACGAACTTTGCATATGTGATTAAGTTGGGATCTTGAAGTAAGGAGTTCATCCTGGGTCATCTTGTTAGGCTCAGTGTAATTACAAGGGTCCTTATAGGAGAGAGGCAAGTAGGCCAAAGTCAGAAAAAGGAGATGTTACAATGGACCTGAGGTTGGAGTGATGTGCTACAGGCCAAGGAATGCAGGCAGTCTCTAGTGGCTAGAAAAGGCAAAAAGTGAGTTCTTCTCTGGTCTCCAGAGGAAAGTAGCCCTACCAACACCTTGATCTTAGAATTATGATCTCCAGAAGGTAAGAGAATAAGTTTATGTGCTTTTTAAGCCACTGAGTTTGCAGAAATTTGTTACAACAGCAAGAAGAAACTAGTACAGAGACTGACTGGCATACCATGTTATTCAAGGTCATGTAATACCATGTTAATGTATCAGCTAAACCCTTCCCTAGCCCCAGTGATGTACACCTACACATCGGGACACTGCCTAATGATTCCCACTAGGCAGACATGGAAAATGGTATCCATAAATTAAAGCAGCTACAGAAGAATTTAGGCCTGAGGCAGCGAAGCTTGTTGCTAAGGTGATGGCTGATTATAGGGAAAGCTCTGCATGGTCAACGTCCTGTTTCCTCCACTACTTTGGCTTTCCTTTATAATATAGCATCTGACCTGAAGAAAAGTCGTTCCAGAATCAGCCCTCCTTCAACAAATGGACTCTGCATTTAGGTAGGTCATGCCTACGGCTCTTTCCACTCCTAAATTGAACTATTGCTTTCTTAGATTTAAATAGACTTGGCAATATTTTCTTAAATTAAAAAAAAAAAAAAACTTACTGTATTTGTCTAATTATAAAAATAAAATGTGTTTATTATAGCCATTTTAGAAAATAGAAACTAACAAAACTAATAAGTTAATTTCCTTTTTACCCAGAGAAACCTACTTGGTTAATATTTTGATAGATTTCTCTCTGGTCCCATTTCTGTTCACGTTCATTGATAATTGGAAAGTATTCAATAAGTATTATTTAGCAGCCTTCGTTTTCTCTGTTAAAACATATTATGAACACTTTTGCACTACCTATAATATACCTCTATAATATTTTTGTAATGACTGAATATTTTGTTATAAATATGAATTATAATTTCTGTAACCAGTTCACTCACATGACTATTTATGCTACTTTCAATTTTTCACTATTTTCTTATAAATATTTTGGTTCTCCACAGATGGCTCCTAAAAATAAATTTATGAGTTAGGAGTATTTAAATTTTTTACACAAATTGCCAAATTTCCCATCAGGGAGTTACACAAATTTATCTATAAAAAAGAATAATTTTAAAGGGAATTAATTGCAAATTTGAGTAAATATGAAAGAAGGAAATAAGTGGTAAGCATTTTGGGAGGAAAGAAAGAAACCCTTTTATTTTGTATTCATGTGTTAAGCAAGAGAATCTGCTTGCCTTCCTCTTAACCTAACAATCTACTGGAGAAACAGGGAAGAAGGAGCATGCATGGAAATGGAGTAACTTCTTAAAGGGGAAAAAATAAGGGAGCAATTTTTTTCCTAGAACAGTTAGATGAATTTAAAAACACTGTTAGGGCCAGGCATGGTGGCTCCCACCTATAATTGCAGCACTGTGGATGGCCAAGGCGGGCAGATCGCTCGAGCCCGGGAGTTTGAGACCAGCCTCCTGGGCTCAAGGAGCAACATGGCAAAACCTGTGTCTGCAAAAAACACAAAAATTAGCCAGGTATGGTGTCATGCACCTGCAGTCCTAGCTACTTGGAAGGCTGAAGTGGAAGGATCACATGAATGTGGGAGATTGAGGCTATAGTGAGCCGTGATCACACCACTGCACTCCAGCCTGTGCAACAGAGCAAGACCCTGTCTCGAAAAATAAAAATTAAAAAATACAGTAAAATAAAAACAAAAACACTAGTAGTATCACTGTTTTGGGGTGTTAGAAAGGTTTTGTGGATGGACAAACCTCATTATGGCAAAACGTAGAAAGTCTTTTAGGCCTGCCTATTTCAAAATTCTCTTGGTACATAGCCAACCAAGATAGATCTGATGATTTAATCAATACAGAGAATCAATCTGTATAGCCTTAAAGTACATTTCTGCTTTGGCTGTCTACCCAGATTACTACATGGAGAACATTCAAATTCTTCACTTGCTAAGTATTGATGTGGCAAAGCCCATGGCCTCCACAGTAGCTGAATACTAGGCCAGCTTGAGCTAAACCCAGCCCAGTATACTGTAATTACTACAGAGCATGGTCTATTGTTGAGATTGCCTGTTCCAGGTTTCTTATATATTAATATTTTAACTGAAAAATGAGATAGAAGATTCCTAAGTAATCAGCTTCACTTCTAATATTTTCTATCTCAAGCCGACAAATTGATATTCATCCTAATAATAGCAACAACATCTTAAGTAGCTTCTGTACGCCAGTCACTATGCTATGCACCTCACACATATATTTTACTCAGGCTTCACAACAGTGCTGTGAGAAAGATGCTGTTATTATTAGCCGTTTATGAGTGAGCAATCTGAAAATCAGAAATGTGCCCAAGGGCCCATAGCTGGTGAGAGGCAGAGCTGGAATTTGAATCCAGGTCTGTTGAATTCCACTCTTCTCTACTGTATCTTCTAAGTGAGACTCCCCGCTAGGTGACCCTGTGACTTTAGGCTTCATCTGGGACTCCCAGGCCCCAAACCAAATCTGTGCATCTTTGTGCCTGCCCCTCTAGTGGCCCTGGGAAAAAAGTTTTAAAGAAATCCAATGACAGCTTGAGTCTTTTCTGATCCCTGATTTTCCCATCTTTCAGTAGGTATATTACAGGTTTGAAGGGGTGGGAGAGGGGGAAACAATTTTCTTCTATATCTTTAAGGGCAATGTTTTTTAAATTGTCTATAAAGTTTTTGGATTCTTTTTGTTGTGTGTTTTGATTATTTTGTTTGGTATGTATTAATATGATTAAGAATAGGCTCCATTTCCTCTGTTGGAAAGATATGCCAGACATCACAATCAAATAAACACTCTAGGTCAGGAACCTTTGGGGGAAAGCTTTTGGGAATGGTATATGTCAACATTAGTGACAGTTCAAGGTAGGCAACATGCTGATATGTTCTGGAAATGGAGCTGAGAATCCCAAGGCCTCAATCCAAAAGCTAGAATGCGTAAGGAGAGGCTATCTCTGGATACAGAGACACTTACCATTTATTTCTTTTAAAGCGCTGAGCTGTCTCCTGAATGCTATGAGGTGCTTAAAAGGGCCTCTTCTTACCCTACTTGCTCTCTCTCCTCTCTTCATTTCCTTCTGCCCCTTGCTTGCCTTAGCCTCCATCATGCTGAAGCTGATCTTAAACATTTGGACAAGTTGTTTCCCTTTCCTTGGCCTGAGTTTACTCATCTGATCTGCCAGGGATTTGTCAGCCTCAACACCACATAGTCCTGTAACGTGATCACTTTAAAAATCAGAGCAGGACAACAGCAGAGTTGCACAACCTTGCCCTTCTTCCCCACAGCAGCCAGGGAAACCGCAATGCCTGCCACTTCAGTGTCTGGGTGATTCTCCCATCGTATAGTTCCCCTCTTCCTCCATAAAGGTTTATGGTGCTTTGTGCTGCTTGCTGGCTGATCCTAAATCCTAAATTTGGAAGCCGCACAAGGCTGACTCCCCTCTAAGTGCTTCAGGACTAAAATAATTCCCAGCCATTTATCTACTTCCTACTTCAATTCGCAAAGGCTGAAAATATAAGTAGACATTTTCTATTTTTTTAAAAACATCTAGATATAATGTCAGAGGAGAGAAGGATTATAGAAACCAACTTACTCAGGGACACATTTAGAAGCAAAAAATCTTTCCAAACAAAAAATGTTGGAGAGGCTTCAACACACATAAAGTAAATGAGTAGCAGTAGTATACATTTATCATATAAAATTCAAATTGATGACCTTCACATATCATGAAGTACAGTGATAAGGGTGACACTACTTCAGTGATCCCCAAAATTAGAAATGGGATTACAAAGAACAGAACTTTGGTTATATCCGCCTAGACTTACACCATAGTGCTTTGTTTTATTTGGCTATATGATATGATAGAATCTGCACAGATAAGTAGTTGAAGTCATAGTTGTTTTTAAACAAACGTTTTAAACAACTTCAATTATCTTGTATAAGATAGCAAAGGAAGTTTTACTTGAAAGTTCCGGCAAAAGTTAGTAAATGTGTGGCCACTGATGTTTTGCAATTTGATAATATAATATACATTTTTGGGATTAAAAGTGAAGCAAAAATGCATCCATGTGCAACATTAGGTGATTCACAGCATTTTCCAATTGGAATTCTGCAGATCAAATCCATGTGATCCTATTCTCTAGGCTTTGCTATATTTGTTAAATGCAAGCTGGTTTTATGATGCTTAATTAATATTTAAACCCACTTTGAGATGAAACAAAATGGAACCAACATAAACTATCATTAGAAACAAGTAACTGGCATGGTTGTGTCTTCAATCTCTGTAGTTTCTCCTTACACATTTTAAAACCTCAAAGAGGTCATGGTTAGTATGAGTCACCATTTTACTGCATTTTTGATGTGGTCAATATAGGAAAATCTTTAACCCTAAAAAAACCAGTCTTCTTTCACTTATTTTTATTTTTAATTTCCTCACTATCCTATTGCAGACATGAATCGTTCAGTTTCTGAGACCAAATTCCTCTCTGGGGACAGGAGCCGAGCTGGGAGAATTTGTAGTACGGGGATTAGAGCATCTCTTCCTACAGGTAGCATGCCTGTGAGTGCGGCACAGCACTGGCTCCCAAACTCAGCTCACCCTCAGAATCATTTGGTTCACCTGATGAAAATACAAAGTCTTGGGCCCCAAACCTGGAATCTCTGCTTCAGTGGGTCTGGAGTGGGACCTGAAATCATTACCATTAATTTGGTGCTGCTGATGATTCTGTGTCTGATTTTTTAATATGAAAGGTAAAGTCATGGTTGAAAATCTGTTTCCACTTGGCATGATTAAAACCAGTGCTTTGAAAAGAACAAACAATTATGATATGCAGTTGCTATCCAGAGGATTCAACATCTGTTCTAGAGTTGGTGAGAATGAAAAATTTCAGTGTCATGAAGAACAGGCAGCATCTTATAGAAATGAAGTAACATTGCTCCTGAGACAATGAGAAAAGCTCACATCTTTTTCTCACCTGGAAAATGGACATCTACTAACTCACAATGGCAAGCTTATATGCAAACAACTTTTGGAAGATTTATCAACAGATACCAAAAGCTAATAATTGTAAATACCTTAAAGGTATTAAAACACATGTTTGTATACCTTTATTAAGTAAATTTTTTAAGACCAGTATTTATATACTGTGATGATCCCAAGATATCTCAACCTCAGCACGATTGACATTTTAGGACAGATAATTTCTTGTGGGGGGCCTGTCTTGTGCATTTTAGGATGTTTAACAACATCCCTGGCTTCTACCACTAGATGCCAGCAGCACTCTCTTAGTAATTACAACCAGAAGTTTCTCCAGACATTGCCAAATATTCTCTGGCAGGGCAGACTTGCTCCCAGTTGTAAAGCATCCCTCTAGAAAAGTCACATAATCTCTCTTGGGCTTCAGATTTCTGTAATGTAAGATCAGGGAGTAAAGCAGTATTCATAACAGTAGAATCAGAAAAGACTAATACAGGTAAAATTAAATAACTGGTTAGGAAAAGAATAATTCAGACTTAATGTCAACCCATACTGAAAAATAAATCTCAAATGGTCTCAAATTTCAAATGAAAAAGGAAGTTAAATATTGAGAAAATATAAAGAATATATTTTACAGCCTTAGGGTAAAGACTTGCCTAAGAAAAACAGAAAAAGTGGAAGTTAAATTGAAAAGCCCCAAAGACTGAACTCTATTAACATTTTACCACTTCTCTATGATGAAATAATAACTAAAGAAAGGCAAAACATGTAAACTTTTAAAAACGGAAAAAGAAAAATATATTTGTTACATTTATAACAAACTGAAGATCAATATTCACAATAAAGAAAAAACCCAAGCAAATCATTAAAAGATTTAAAAAGAAACGGAAAACAGGTTAACAATTTGATAAAGCAATTCATAACTAAAAATTAAATAGCCAAAATACACAAAAAATTTCAGTCTCATTATAACTCAGAAAAATACAAACTAAAACTACAATGAGATATTATTTTGATCCTATCATATTGGCAAAGTTAAAAATACTTGTGAAAATTAAAAAGAATTGATGAAAGAAAAAACAGCCATTTTCATGCCCTATTATGTTACATTGGTTCAATCTTTTAAGGGTTGATTTTGCAGTAGCTGTCAAAATGTAGACTGTGCATGACCTTTCACCTAGTGTTCTACCTCGATACATCTAGACCATAAAAAAAAGTTTCATACAAGGATTTTTTGCTACAATATCGCTTTTAATAGCTAAATATTACAAGCCATCTAAGGGCTATGATTGATACATCATCATATAGTGATACATTCATATAAGGTAGCTTTATGCAGTAGTTAAATAAGCCATATTTAAAATATTGAAAGGAAAAGGACTTTTGGATGACAATGTTTCAGAACTGTATATAAATATGTAAATATAGACATATTTTAATAATCTATTTATATAAAGTTATATATGTTTGTCTGTATATATAAAATGTGTATATCTATGCACACAAAAATCTCTTGAAGCATTCACATCAAACTGTTAATAGAAATTAATTTCAGGGAGAAAAGTATGTCCATATAATTGTATGTATTTTATAGTGTTTGAAGTTTTACCACAAACATGTATTTTATAATTTTTAATTATATAATTTTAAAATAAATAAATGAGGATGTTGAATTAAATGATTTCTGAAATCTATGACTTCAGCCCTAACACACTGTGATTTAATTAATTCTGGCTTAGAAATAAATGGAAAATTTAGGTTGGGCACAGAGGCTCACACCTATAATCCCAACACTTTGGGAGGCTGAAGCAGGAGGATTGCTTGAGCTCAAGAGTTTGAGACCAGCCTGGGCAACATGGTAAAACCCTGTCTTTACATAAAATACAAAAATCAGCTGGGCATGGTGGCGTGTGCCTGTGGTCCCAGATACTTAAGTGGCTGAGGTGGGAGGATTGCTTGAGCCCAGTAGGTTGAGGCTGCAATGAGCCATGATGGTGCCATTGCACTCCAGATTGGATGACACAATGAAACTGTCTCTTAAGAAAAGAAAAGAAAAGAAAAGAAAATTTAAGCTACCAAAGTTGTATTCATACCACAAATTCCTTTAAGAAGGAAAAGGGGAAAGGTATTATAATTCTTTAAGCCCCTGCTATATGCTTGTCCATGTGGTGTAGATTTTTGCACTGATCCTCACAGCACCTTATTTTTATGTTAGATTAACTGAGGCTCGGAGAGTGGTCTGACCAAGATCATTGGCTCAGAAAGGGAAGGAGCCAGGATTCACACTTGAATCAGTCTTTGGGAAATATTATTGCTGCTCTCTACAGCAGATGTTTTGTAGTTTCATGAGTTGATGGAGAAACTCTGGTTTACCTTATAAATTTCAAGGCAGACAGCAAGAGGCCATGGTGGAGGAGCAACTGTCCAGTAGCATAACCATCATAACCCTGCAGGAAGTAAAATTGCTGAGATGTGGTGGATGCTTATTCTGCACCAGGTCCTGCATTCATATCACACTTAACCCTCA
Source organism: Macaca thibetana thibetana (assembly GCF_024542745.1). Taxonomy (NCBI): domain Eukaryota; kingdom Metazoa; phylum Chordata; class Mammalia; order Primates; family Cercopithecidae; genus Macaca; species Macaca thibetana. Next base: position 84,735,010 of record NC_065586.1, read on the forward strand.
CAGCAACCTTAAGAGGGAGGTACCATGTTGTTACCATCTTGCAAATGAGGATGCAGGCTCAGCAAAGACAGAAAAGTTGCCCAAAGTCACATATATAGAAAGTGGTGGAGGTATCGGTCTGACTCCTCATCCTATGTTAATTACTGTATACATAGACTAGTGTAGAAATTATTTGCTACTAGCTGGACTTTGAAAAAAGAACCTTAAAACTGTAAGATGGTAGGTGTTTAAGCAATTCGTAGGCTAATGCTCAGAGTCAGAGATAAGGTTATTTGCTTACTTTGATACGGAATGGTTTGCAATATTTCAACACTGGAGTACAGTATATGAAGAACAATCACACGTCGATTGATGTAGCTAAGGTATCAATTAGAGTCTAACTGCACATGCAGGCATGTCTGACAGACTGGGAGGGCAAGTAATCCAAACACACTGAAGACCATTTGCCTGAAGACCTCAGGGTATCTCATGAGATAACTCATGTTAAGAGAAGGAATGGGACATAAGCTTGACTCAGTACAACAGTTTTAGTCATTATTATAGACTGGTTCTCACAAAAGCATTGACTGACTTTCAGATTGGTTACATGGCACAGCCCCGCACTAGACTAAAGGGTGTAGTTTTCAAAACCTGAAAGAATAGTTTAATAAAACTCAGTAACTCAGTTCAACACTGGGGTAGAACAGCACTATCCTGCAAGCCCTCTAACCTGTAACTCAAACAGAAAACATTCTGCTGCCAGTTTCTTTACTAAAACACAGCAAGAGTCCAGCTTCCAACACGTTCCTCATCTCCATCTGAGACCACCTTAGCCTGGATTTCATTGTGCATATCATTATTAGCCTTTTGGTCAAAGCCATTCAACAAGTCTCTAGGAAGTTCCAAAATTTCCCACATTTTCCTGTCTTCTGACCCCTCCAAACTGTTCCAACCTCTGCCTGTTATCTGGTTCCAAAGTTGCTTCCACATTTTCAGGTATCTTTTCAGCAGTGCCCCACTCTACTGGTGCCAGTTTACTCTATTAGTTCATTTTCACGCTGTGGATAAAAACATACCCAAGAATGGGCAATTTACAAAAGAAAGAAGTTTATTGAACTTACAGTTCCACGTGGCTTGGGAGGCCTGAAAGGCTGTCTCGAATGGCGGCAGCCAAGAAAAGAGAGTGTGCGCAGGGAAACTTCTGTTTTTAAAACCATCAGATCGGCCGGGCACGGTGGCTCAAGCCTGTAGTCCCAGCACTTTGGGAGGCCAAGACGGGCGGATCACAAGGTCAGGAGATCCAGACCATCGTGGCTAACACGGTGAAACCCCGTCTCTACTAAAAAATACAAAAAACTAACCGGGCGAGGTGGCGGGCGCCTGTAGTCCCAGCTACCCAGAGGCTGAGGCAGGAGAATGGCGGGAACCCGGGAGGCGGAGCTTGCAGTGAGCTGAGATCCGGCCCCTGCACTCCAGCCTGGGCGACAGAGCGAGACTCCGTCTCAAAAAAAAAAAAAAAAAAAAAACCATCAGATCTCATGAGGCTTATTCACTATCATGAGAACTGCATGGGAAAGACCTGCTCCCATGATTCAATTACCTCCCACCAGATTCCTTCAATGACACCTGGGAATTGTGGGAGCTATAATGCAAGATAAGATTTGGGTGAGGACACAGCCAAACCATATCAAAGCCCAAGGGCTCTACAGAAGAAATGCAAGAGGACCATGCGTCCCTTGAAAAGTTATGAAATTTTGCATGGATATGCAAATGTACATATTTCTGAGGAGACAATCTTGTTTTTGTCAGCTTCTTAAAACATTATGTAACTTAAAAATGTTTAGAAACAATTGTTGGAATTTTGATCTTTATGTATTCTAAAGCCAAATAATGTGAGGAAAAATATATTTCAGTGCATACATATTACCAGGGATACTTACGAACTGTACTGTGGGCATAAATTGGGTCACATTAATAGTACATTCTGACTCTTGAATCCTCACTTGAACCAGGATTTGTAGAAGCTCTAAACTATTCTTTTTACTATTTCATTAATTTTTGAGAGGAATAATTTCTCATGTGCAAATGGAATTAATCCTTGATAGTTTGACCTCATATCTAAAAAAGGAAGGAAAATGTTATTGTTTTACACCTCATGGTTCAAATGAAATGTAAAAGGGACTTACTAAGTCAATTTGAGGTGAGCTTTACTGGGTACCTTGTATAAAGGGTGGAAGTTTCTGAGGCTGATCTTGACATGTATTCTTTTCTCCCACCTCTTTCCCTCAGGTTAGGGTGTTGTTTTTGTTTTTAAAGTTTCAGGCTTTTATTTTTCTTAATCTTGTGTTATTGTTTTTGTTTTGTACCATTTTATTTGTTTGGTTGGTTTTTTAGCTGTTTTGGTTTTTACAGTTTTTACACACAGTATACGAATGTGTAGGGCCACAGGTTGACTTTCATTCACTTTTTTATTAGAAAGCTTTTTCTTAATGCTTATTCTATTTGACCTGTTGCTTTTCTGTATTTTGATATTTAATTTATAGATAGTGTACATTAAGGGAGATCCATTTTCTTCATTTTAAGAAGTCCAGATACTTCAGATCCTACTTCTTTATGTATTCAGATGACAAAAAACCCATTTCCTAAGGTCACAGAGTTCCTGGAGAGAAGCCTCTAAAGAGAAATCTCTCAAGATCAGCACCTTGAAATGGGAGGACACACTGGCACACCCGGACTCCCATCTCTCTCTCTCTCTCTCTCTCTTTTTTTTTCCTTGAGACGGAGTTTCGCTCTTGTTGCCAGGCTGGAGTGCAGTGGCGCAATCTTGGCTCACTGCAACCTCCGCCTTCTGGTTTCAAGCGATTCTCCTACCTCAGCCTCCTGAGTAGCTGGAATTTTAGGCCCCCTCCACCACACACAGCTAATTTTTGTATTTTTAGTAGAGACGGGGTTTCACCACGGTGGCCAGGCTGGTCTCAAACTCCTGACCTCATGATCTGCTGCCTCGGCCTCCCAAAGTCCTGGGATTACAGGTGTGAGCCACCGCGCCCGGCCCCCTCCCATCTCTTTTATAATGTTTCTGATGCTTTCCATGGGCTAGGAATTGCTAAGGTGGTAAGGGTGTTGTAAAATTCTGCAGTGTGGAAGAACTGCACTTATTTAATATTTGCTCAAAATGTCGCTCTTTGAGCTGACTTGGGATGTGACTTTGCCTTCTTCCAAAATGACAGTTATGACCTTATAAAGTTACCCAGAAATTTGAGACCCAAACTTAATTCTATTTTCTCTGCAATATATTCAGTACCCAAGGAGGCTGGCCGCAGCTGCAGAAAGCTAAAAAATAAAAAGGAATGGGTGGGGTTTGGGTCGGGGATTGAACCAATCAGTTTATTGCCATAAACTCTCTCCTAAAAAGTCTCTACACTATTCACAAGCATATTAATCTAACGTGGGAGTTGATCTTACCTGAACATATTACAGCAAAGTTGAGTAGATGGTATCTGCCAAACTCATAATGACATCATTGGGAATTACTCTGAATTTTAAATCCAGAAGATAACTTTTTAAAAAGACAATTCACAGAGATTGATGTAATTGCTTCCTGATAGTAGGTTAGGCTTCATCTTTGATGGAGAAGAGGACATCGAAGTGTTATATATTTTCCCAAGTAGTCATGACACTAAACAGCAAATTAAAATATCTGAATCTCAGTTCTGGCCTTGCCACAATCTAGCTAGGCAAAGCAAGTCATTTAACGTGTCTTCATATTTCTGAAAATGAAAGCTGAATGATATCTTTTTTTCTGGCTATATAACATTTACGAATCCTAAAATGTCAGTGATGGGAGCTCGCATTCTTTTCTGAAATCTCATCTTGCCTACCTTGAGGGAGAACTCATGGGGTGCTGAAGACACAGGGCTCTGCAGAGTGTTGGATAAGTGTTTTCTCTGCTCTTCTAATTAGGTCAAATGGCTCCTCTAGCAGGCATCAGACTGTGTTAGTGACGTTCACGCTGGTCCAGATAAGGACGCAGGCTTACCTCTTCACACCCATGCAACCAGCCAAGGGTGGAGGAGGCTGAGTCATGTGGGAAGATATGTTCTCACAGACTCATCTTTCCGGTTTCAGCATCTGGCTCCTTCACCCACCACATTCCAAAGTCTGCATATTGGTGTGGCTGCTGTTAGCTGAGCCCTGAAGAATTGATGTAATGGAGAAGTATTTCACTTTAAGTAATTTTTTTTTAACTTTTAACACATTCTTTACTTAAAATGACAAATAAATCAACCCTCCTGGCCTACTCAATCATTAGTAGGCTAAGGAATTGCTCACATTTGCCTCACAGTCAGTTGAACTGGGATATTTAGTTCATGAAAATAACTAGGCTGCAACCCATTATTTTAAACAATTCTGACAATGTATTTACTAGACAATCCATCTAATCAATATCCCAGCAATTAACTAGTGATTACAACTTAAATTAAAAATTTTGTGTATATCTATTTAATTGAACTAGACAGAAATGGGCTAAACATGGAAGATTCATTTTCTTATAATCAATGTTCTCACCCATCCCTAAAAATGGAAAATGTCTACAAAATTTTAGATATTTTAAATAAAAGTACTTATCACAACACTTGTCTTAACCAAATAACAGTGATCATTGAAGACCCAGAATATGACTATAGAAACTTTCAGTGCTTTCTGTAGACTCCATCTTTTGCTATCTATCAAAGAAAGATAAAAACTAGGAGTAGAAGGAAAGAGGTTCCCTATAGTCCTTATTATCTAGTGATAAAGTACACGGGTTTTAATGGACTGTACCAAGTGCACAAAACTCCAAGTCACATCAAAGAAAGTTCTACACACCTGGAAGTTGAAGGATCAGGGATTACAAGTTGTATGAGGGAAGAATGGGAGGAGCCAGATAGTATTGGGACATCCTAGGCAATGTTTCCAGCCCACTTTGTGTTCTCCCTTCCCTATCAACTAAGCTTGCTTAATTTGCTTCAGAATTAGAAGAAGGAATTGCAGCAGAAAAATATGTGAAAAAGTTTTTAAACCTACAGATTCTTCTTACTTTAGAAATAGTTGTTACATTGGCAGGAAAAAATAAATGCAGATGTTGGACCATGTTGGAAACCTTGTCAAGAGAGTGGATTGTCTCACACAGAATGGAGATGTGGCTTCTGATTCTGGTGGCGTATATGTTCCAGAGAAATGTGAATTCGGTACATATGCCAACTAAAGCTGTGGACCCAGAAGCATTCATGAATATTGTAAGTTGGGATTTTTGGGAAATGAGATACTTGACATGGTAACGTTTGTATCTGTATATCATTTACATTATGTATTATATTTATACATGGTGGTGATTCATACTAGAAGAGCACAGTGATGAAGTAGCAAATTGTACTGGCAAGAATGCTAAACTGGATATCAGTAGACCTGGGGTCTCCTCAAACAAATTTAGTAAACTTGGGCAAATGACTTAATCCCTTTGGGCTTCAAACACAATTTAACTTTTCCTTGAACACCTTGGTTCATTCTGTGAGTGGAGAAATAATTAAGGCCTTTTAAGTTAACCCCAGTCCCTTGATTATTTCCATTTTGTCTGTACTTTTTATTCTTTTTTCCATATTGTAAAGGCTCAGCCTTTGCTTCTTGCTATCAGGGCACCCACTTCTAGTAGCATCTTATACCATTCTAATCTACTCTTTTTATCCTGTTTCTGGACTGGTACTTTGCTGAATAGCAATAAAAGGACCCCCAGTTAGTGCTACAGAGAACCTCCTACAAGTAAAATGCAGAAATGACAATACATCTCTTTAGGTTTCCCAGGATTTTTTTTTTTTTTTTTTTTTTTTTTTTTAGCTTTTCAAATTCTAAGCTGGGTTTCAGTAATGGTCACCCTATGGTAACACTTATCCCATAGCAGGGATTGTGACACAAGGTGCAGAGAGATTGTTCTATTTCAATTTCACTACCTTGTGCAGTAGATAGGATCATTCACATATTTCAAATCCAGATACTGAGATTAAAGAGGTTAAACAAGTTGAACAAGGCCACACCAATGTAATAGCATAGCTACTATTTAAATTCAGGACTGCCTAAACACAAAGTTTATAATTATAAATACTATGCAATAAATCCTCCCAGGTAAGAAAGAGGAGAGGCTACCTCCAGATGAGTAAGATGATCTTGTGCAATGTCCATCTTCCACAGATTTATCTAACAAACTTTCAGGAAATGGAACTTTAACATATACTGATTTAAGACCCTTTCTACAGAAGCTTCCTTACATGGGTTCAAAAACTGACAGGCCATAGAAATATTCTGTATCTGCATGGTGCTGAATATCAGGTTTCTTTTGACCATTCCAATGATTAGGTGGTTTGTCTAGGTAGTTAGCACATTGGTGTCAGTCCTCAGGAGTCATCCTTCTGGCCCTGAGACTGTCCCACTTGAATTCCTCTGGTTTGGAGGTGAGGGGAATTTTTGTAGTGGCAGACAGAAATGGTCTTCCTGGGCTCCACCCACTGGGTGTAACCAGCACCTACACGCTATTGGGGCTTCAGGAGTCTGTAGACTAAAGCCCACTGAATTAGGCTCTGCCATTAAGCTACTATGCCTGGAAAAAAACAAAGTAAAATAGAAAATTCACATGATTGGTGTAAATTCAACAAAACAGAACAAAAGTAGTTGCGAGTTTGAACTGGTTCTGAGGTGGGAGACAGGCAGGACTTACTTTCTGGTCCCAACAGGACACAGCGAATAAACAAGCACAAACTAGCAGGTGGTGAAAAAAACCAGCGAGAACCAGCAGGTGGCCTGGAAGGCATCCTCTAGTTGCCCTGGCTGCTCATTAGCATGAGACACTCCCACCAGCACCATGACAGTTTACAAATGTTACTACCCCTTTCCATGGCAACGGCCTAGAAGTTACTGCCCCTTTTCTAGACTTTCTGAATAACCTGCCCTTTAATTTGCATGAAATTTAAAGTAGTTATAAGTGGACATAACTACAGCTGCCAATAGCCCATGCACTACTGACTCTGGGAGCACTGCCTATGAGTTAGCCCTGCTTTTCAAGGAGCAGTACCATTCAGTAAAAGATTACTGTCTAATATTACCAGCTCGCCCTTGAATTCTTTCCTGGGCGAAGCCAAGAGCCTTCCCAGGGTAAGTCCCAAGTTTGGAGCTCACCTGTCCTGCATAGATTTAACTCTGTATACTCATGTAATATGGATTATGGTTTGTCTTATACTTCGATAAATAACTGGCTTTATACATGTATTTTTTAAGCAAGTGTTTACTGAGCACCTACTAGGCCCATGATATTGTGCTATGCACTAAGGTTAGAGAGATTTAAGAATATTAAAAGCCCTGACTTTATGGAGCTTATAGTCCAGCAGGAAGGACAGATCCTCAATTAATCATTATAAGAGCAATGAGATAAAAGAAGAAAACATAAAATAAGGGGAACTAATGCAGAAAGCTTAGGAAAGCTTTGCTGAAGAAAGGTTTCAAAGCCTGAAATCTGAAAGAGAAATAGCAGTTACTTGAGAGGGTGGTAGCACCAAGATCAGCACATAGGACAGCTAGAGCAGCTAGGAACATGCCAGATTCAAGGAGCTGAAAGCAACCTATATCTGGATGGTCTTTTAAACATTGACTTTTTTATACTATTACAAAAGCAATATATGCTCATTATAGAAAATTTTAGAAATACAAAAGAAGGCAATAGTCACCAATGTACTCTGCACCCAGAACGGCTTTGTCATGCCTTTATCTTCATTCTAAGTCTGTGAGGTTTTTTTTCTTAAAAAGAAATGTCACGTACAATTTACTATTTTCCAACATTTTTTTCTACTTAACAGTGTATATCATGAAGAATTTCCCAATGTTTTAAATATCCTTCCACAACATCATTTCACCTTGCTGCATTATGTTCCATTTTTTTTGAATAAATATTTGCCCCAGGTTGGATTCTCTGGGGGACAGACTCTGAGGCAGAATTCATACAAAAATGTTTTTTAAGGAGAATCATCATCATCACCTGTAGAAAGGAAGTAGAGAATCAGGAGTAAGGAAAGAAAGAAATCAAATTGTGATACGGACTTCAAAACAGCCTCACTCAACTCCATTAGGAGCTCTGGAGCTAAAACTGCTCTTCAGAGATGTCCTACGTTGGGCTGAGATGACCAGGCCTTTAGACCACAAACAGGTCAGTCCCTGGATGTGGCAGGAAGGGATGTGAATTTGGAGGAAGTGGCTTTCTACAGCTGAGGCCATTCCTACAGAAGATGACAGCCAAGTGTTATCGGCTGACCGCACTTCTAGTGCATGGGACCAGTCATTTATTATCCTGCATAAACTTTCCTGCCAAGAATAGCATGTGGGCCATCTTGCCACCTATAGACAACATTTGAAGCATTTGTAGTTCCTTTTCTTCTCAGATGTCCGTGTCCCAATCCCTACCTCCTTGGCTCTTTTGAGCAACTTCTATTCAACCTCAAGGCCCAGTCAAATTCTTCCTCCACAAGACCTTGCCTGTCCAGCCCTGCTCATTTTGCTCCTCCTGCTCAGAATTCCTTTGCTCCTTCCTCCACTCTCATCCTTCACTCCTCATCTGATACATTACACATATCCTCTCAATAACGACTTGTCAGATTTCCTCCATTCTCATGTTTTCATATTATATTTATCTTATCTCCCCAAATAGTTGACAACAGTGGTTCCTGAAGGATAGTTGTCAGATCAGCAGCACCTGCTTTGCCTGGGAACTTGTATGTCAATTTTTTGGGTTCAGACCAGATCTGCTGTATCAGACTGTGAGTGGGGTCCCACAATTTGTGTTTTAACAAACCCTCTAAGTAATTCTGATTCATGCTAAAATTTGAGATACTTCTACAATTTTTTTTTTCTTTGAAATGGAGTCTCACTCTGTCGCCAGTCTGGAGTGCAGTGGTGTGATCTCAGCTCACTGCAACCTCCGCCTCCCAGGTTCAAGCAATTCCCCTTCCTCAGCCTCTTGAGTAGCTAGGATTACAGGCATGCACCACCATGCTGGGTTTTTTTTTTTTTTTTTTTTTTTAGTAGAAATGGTGTTTCACCATGTTGGTCAGGATGATCTCAATCTCCTGACTTCGTGATGTGCCCACCTCAACTTCCCAAAGTGCTGGGATTACAGGTGTGAGCCACCGCGCCTGGCCTATAAAATGTTAAGGTTAAGTAGACAATAATGTCTCACATACATGCATACATATACACTGCATTCCATAATGCTTGGTTAATTGAGTTTTAATTATAGTGGTAGTTGACGCTTATTGAGTTCCTACTATGTCCTGGGGATTACAGTTAGTGTTATGTGTGCATTATCTTTTTGCCTTTATTACAACAGTCCCATGGACTATGAACCATTAGAATTCCTAATTTACAGATGAGTGAACTGAAGCATAGGAACAGTTTAACTAAATTTCTCAAGATTATACAGCTAGTTCATATATTAGTGTTAGAACCAGGGTTAAAACTCAGACAGTGGGACCTGGGAGCTTTCTCCTAATGACTATGCTTTTTTTGGCCCTATATTCTACCTGGGCATGTGATGCCTGGCCTTCTTCTCTCTTGCTCTTTTTTAAAGCAGCCCCTAATGCAAATGGTTCTTTCCTTCTCTGCGTTATAACAATGGGCAAGAATAGTGAGGATGCTTAGAAGATATTTGCAGCTGCAAATTTTCCAGAGTGTCTACATGTAACTACTGTGTAGAATAAGGATTCTTAACCAGGGGTTCGTATGTAGGCAACAAGATATCTGAAACTCCTGAAATTGAATGTAAAACCATGTTTTTGTATCCATTGTATATCCATTTTTATAGTTCTCCTCAAATTCACAGAGGGAACTTTAACCTGAAAATGTTAGGAATCAATGCTCTTGAGTCTGTGATTTTAGAACTGGAAAGAACCTTAGGAAATGCATGACCCAGGAATGTTCATAAGTTGTCCTGGAACAGGTATCCCACTCGCTGCTTTAGAACCACCTGATCTGTAACCTGAAGTGGGCTCAAGACTCGGCATGTTGCAATGCCCAGATGATTCTGATGAACAAGGTTTTGGAATCAGGGTTCTGGTCCAGTGGTTCTCAAACATTAGGGTACATCACAATTCCCTAAAGAGCTTGAGACACAAACTGCTGGGCCCAATCCTCTGAGTTCCTGATTCAGTAGGTTTGGTTGGAACCTGATAATTTGCATATCTGACAGATTAGTTCAAGTGATGCTGATGCCTTTGTCCCAGGGCCCATACTTGGAGAACCATAATTCTAGTCCAGTTTCCATATTAAGACAAAGAAAGTAAGGACTAGAGAGGGTTGGCAGATTTTTCTAAGGTAACATGATTAGCTTGGGAAAAGCAAGGACTTTGTGTTTTACAGCATCAAGGAATCTACTCTTACTTTTGGATCATTGAGAACATAGCCACAGAGAACTGAACTCAAAAGAAATTGTGCTTTTTCCATAGAGCGAAATCATCCAACATCAAGGCTATCCCTGTGAGGAATATGAAGTCACAACTGAAGATGGGTATATCCTTTCTGTTAACCGGATTCCTCGAGGCCTAGCGCAACCTAAGAAGACAGGTATGAGTCACACCATGTCACTGCAACACAGCAGTCTTCTCTGCAGTCACGACTTCCTTGTGATTTGAATGTAGAAGAGAGCCTGGGTTTTTAGTGCAAACTGACGTCCATTGTTCAGGTCAAAGGATGGTGTCAGTTTCCCCATAGTCTCCATCACCACCACCATATCCCTCCTCACTGCCACTAATTATCTCAATTAAACATAGTGTTTGCTTTTCAAAACACACTTTCAAGAAAAGTTCATTTCTTGACTTATTTTAGCACTTAATTCATTCCCCAAAACCCCTCCTATGTAGACATTCTAGAATATTTACTGACATTTCCTTGAACAGACCATACCAACCTCTGCTTATGAAGAATTCAAGCTTTATTATGGCACCTGGTGCCTGCTCCTATACTCTGTATTCCTCATCTAAAGAGCACTTAAAATATTTAAGATGTTGCCTAGCTTTTTACTAAAGGTTTTGAAAAACAAAAGTTCTATACGTACATTTTATTTTATTATTTTATTTTGAGGTAGAGTTTCGCTCTTGTTGCCTAGGCTGGAGTGCAGTGGTGCGATCTCGGCTCACCGCAACCTCTGCCTCCCGGGTTCAAGCAATTCTCCTGCTTCAGCCTCCCCAGTAGCTGCAATTACAGGCATGCGCCACCACGCCCGATTAATTTTTGCATTTTTAGTAGAGACAGGGTTTCTCCATGTTGGTCAGGCTGCTCCCGAAATCCCGACCTCAGGTGGTCTGCCTGCCTCAGCCTCTCAAAGTGCTGGGATTACAGGCGTGAGCTACTGCACCTGGCCTATATGTACATTTTAAATGTTTGATACATGTTTCCGTAGTTCATACAATTCCACCCTTTTGTATGTGGGATTTTCAGCTATTGTTATCTTTTTAAACATTTGTCTTCATTACTAAAACATGAATATTTTTGATTCTATTTGGCTGGATTCTTTTTAATACTAGCAGTAGGTTTATAGTAGCAACTATATTGTCTTTGATGTGTACAGATAATATCATGTCTTGTGTTATTTTGATATGCCAGATACACTGATAAGTGCTTTATTTGTATTAGTCTCATTTAATTTTCACAATTACCCTAAGAAACTGCTACTCATATATGTTAAGTAACTTACCCAAAAAGCCTGTGCTAGTGCTTGCTAGTGAGGTGTAAAACCTGCACTCAAATCAAATCTGTCTCTCTGCCATTATAGCCCATGTTCTTAACTAGGACCAGAAAATGCTGGACAAATGCTATTCGGCTTTGGTGTAAAGAAACTTTGGGGTTCTGTTTTAGTCTAATTTGTACTTGTGTAGCTTTTTGAAAACCACCTTTTTTTTTTTTCTTACTAGTCGCACAGCTGTGCCTTATACATGTCTAGCATGCACCTTAAGCATCTTTGAACTTAAATTTCTCCCTCTGGACCACTGTTTCATCAGATGTCTATGCAGTTTGCCTTGGCCCTTCTTTCGGCTGACTTTATCAGAGTTCTTCCCTGGCCACCCTATTCAAAATTGCAGCTCTTTGCTACCTATTGAGTTCTAGCCCCTTACCCTGCTTACCTTTCCATATCGCACTTACCATCACCTGATATAATAGATATTTTCATGTTTGTCTCTCATCTGTCTCCCCCCAATCAAAGCGTAAACTCAATGAGAGCAGAGACATCATTTGCTTTGCTCAAGGCTAGAACCAGTAACTAAATGAGTGCTGAGCACATTCTGGTGCTAATAAATATTTGTGGGATGAATTATAGATTTTGTATAAATAAATGAAGAGCCTGGGGACACAGCCCCATGAATCCCAGGGGAGTGGGCAAAGCACAGTTCTTCCAAGCAATCAAGTGACTTAGCAATTATTAGGCATGGGGGTCATCTGCAGCCTCTATTCATGGATGGAATTTGTTTTCTTACATCCTGTTGATTCAGACTGTTCACACATTGCCCAGGTGTTTGAGGTTCAAGGAATCCAGCTCCTTGGTCGAGCTGGTGCAGAATACTTCTCACTAGTGGCCAGTGTTGTTGGCAGGTGCCTCTTCAGAGGCAATCTCCCATATCGAAAAAAAAAGGTTTTTTTCACCAACTTTTCAAAAAGAGAGCCAATGAAATTCATACTGAAAACAACTGAAAAATGTTTACTGAAAAGCTTATAGCTTGTGGAAGCGGCCTTTTTATCTTTATCAAAGGATCTTAGTTGGCTTCAATATTGAGAAAGAAAATAGGCTGGGCCATCCTCAGAAATGACAGCTGTGTAGCCCTTACATACTCACCTGCTGGCTGTAATTTAAATAGAAGACTTAGGGGATGTTTGAAATGATATAAATGAGCCAGTCCTCTTGTTAGGGGAATCACAAGAACAAACTGTACGGCTAAGTAGAACCAAGGAGACCATAACCATGGGAAATGCCCTAAAGACTCAAGGGGAGCGTTGATCACCTTGGTTTGAGTGTCCTGTGTTAACACAGCTGAGGTCACCTCCCTGAGAGCTAAGAGGATGAACTAAACGAGCAGACATCGAGGAAAACCTAAAATAACACCGAGTTCCTTTCTCCTGGCCCTTCACTAACAGTCCACAGTGACCTTAACATTCTCTCCCTTGAGAGATAAAATGAGGCAGATAGAATTCATGAAGACTGTCAAGATGCTGGATGAGTTTGGTGTAGAAGGGCTTTTGTCCTACAGGGAGACTGCAAGTGTATTTGGTACCCCTTTACAGCAATAATAACAAGAGCTACCCATCTGATCTGAGGTTGGGCAGCATGCTGAGTGTTTAATGCACAGTACCTCATTTACCCCTCCCCTGCCAAAATCCTGTGAGGTGGGCAATTGTCCTCATTTTGCTTATGAGGATGCTGAAGCTCAGAAAGTCACTTGCTTTAGAGAATTATAACAATAATAATGAAAGCAATAAAGCTGTTTTTACTACAGGTGTCTTCTAAGCCATATTGTGGTGTGGATATTGCACTCATGATTTGATTTAATTCTCACAAGTCCTGTTGAGGGCATGATGTATTTTTTCCTCCTAATAGGGCAGCACTTTATTAATCTTTCAGTCAAATGTGCTAATGACAAAATTATATATATGCCTTAATTTATTGAACACGTTAGAATTCTTAAAACCCTTCATCCTTCTCTATTCTCTACTGATATTCTTGTAATTCTTTATTTTGATGTAATTTCCAATTTATGGAAAAGTTCTGGGAATAGTACAAGGGACTTCCATATACCGTTTGCCCTGATTTACCAAGTGTTTACAGTTTTACCTCATTTATTTCATCATTATCTCTCCCCCATCTCTTACGTGTATCTTAATGCTTTTTCCAAAACCTTTGATGGTAAATTTGAGACATACATCATGCCTATTTGCCCCTAAGTAACTTCAGCGAGTATTTTCTAAGAACAAGAGTATTCTCTTCTATAACTGCAATACATTTATCAAAGTTAGAAAACAAACATTGATTGACATTAGTATTTAATTCATAGTCTATAGTCAAATTTTGTCAATTGTCCCAAAGTCCTTTATAGCTGTTTTCCCTCCTCCGGTTTATAATCTAATCCGGGATCATTTACTACATTTGGCCATCAAGTCTGTCTCCTTCATAAACAATTCCTAAGGTTTTGTCTTTTTGATTTTTGCATTTTTGAAGAGTTTTGGACAGGGATTTAATTTGCTTTATCTGATGTTTCTTCATACTGTGATTCAAGTTATACGTTTTTGGCAGCAATAACACAAACGTGAAGTCATATCTTTCTTGGTTCATCATATTATGAAGCAAATAATGTTGGCTTGTTCCAATACTGATAATAACTAATGACTTTGTTAAGGTGGTATCTGCCAGGTTTTTCTAAAGTTAGTATTTTTCCTTTTGTAACTAACAAATAAGTTATGGGAAGATATTTTCAGGATACGTAATATTCTGTCTTTAAACTTTTACTCACTAATTTTAACATTCACTGATAATTTCAATCTTTCTGAATTTGTTAGTTGGTATTATACTGTAAATCAATGTTTTGTATTTACTAAATGGCATTCTGTAAATAAGAGCTATTCCTTCCAATTATTTATTTGTTCATTTATTTATTGGTCTCTACATGGACTCGAGCATTCTTATTCAATGGGATATAATTCTTTATTATTTATTTTGATGCTCAATATTTTTGTATTTGAACAGTGGGAGCTCCTTCAAGCTGGCTTGTGGGTCCTTTTGACAAGGTCTCTTAATTACTAAACCATATATATATATATATATATAGTGTGTGTATATGGTGTGTATATATGTTATATATATGGTGTGTGTATATATATGGTATATATATAACTTAATAATCATACTATACCATCTACTGGGGCACTTTCAATATTTCTGAAGAGCCCAGACAAGTCTGATAATAATTATACAAAACTAACAACAGAAGTTAAACTTTATAGATTCTTTTTCTGCCAGGCAACATGCCATCCGTTCCTTGTGCTCTATTTTATTAAAGCATAACACAAATCTTATTTTACTGATGAAGAAATCAAGACACACAACAAATGTTAAGTAATTGACCAAGATAACTAAGCTAGCAAGCAGCTGAATCAAGATCTGAACACAGGTTTGTTTGATCTGAAAGCTCTTATTCATTACTGGATAACAAGAAAGGGAGAGAACATTTTACACAGTTGAAATTGTCTCTTTTTGCAGGTTCCAGGCCTGTGGTGTTACTGCAGCATGGCCTAGTTGGAGGCGCTAGCAACTGGATTTCCAACCTGCCCAATAATAGCCTGGGCTTCATTCTGGCAGATGCTGGTTTTGACGTGTGGATGGGGAACAGCAGGGGAAATGCCTGGTCTCGAAAACACAAGACCCTCTCCATAGACCAAGATGAGTTTTGGGCTTTCAGGTACATGAAAATCTTGAGAATGGAGGTAGACATGTCTGCCTTTCAAAAAAATGGGTAAAAAATTATGGCTTCTAGTATTTGGTTGATTTATTTTGGTTGAGTCATCATTATCCTAACATGATATCCCCCAGTTTTCTTGATTAACTAGTGATTCCTTGATTGAAGTAGTGAGGAATGCTGAGTTCCCCATGTAGAAGGTTGGGTCTAGCTAATAGGGTGAGAATGGTGGTTGGTGTCAGGTGACTGAGATTGGAATGAGAGAAGTGTAGATCCATTTCCTTGTAGGGAGGTAATAGTATAATAGTACTCCAGAAGGAGAAGAGACCAGGCAGCATTAACAAAAAGAAGGGAAATTATTAAGCCTAGTGTGTTAGTCCATTTTCACACTGCTGTAAAGAACTGCCCAAGACTGGGTAATTTATAAAGTAAAGAGTTTTAATTTACTTACAGTTTAGTGTAGTTGGGGAGGCCTCAGGAAACTTACGATCATGGCAGAAGGTGAAGGGGAAGCAAGGCACCCTTTTCACAAGGCTGCAGCAAGAAGTGCTGAGCAAAAGGGGGAAGACCCCTTTATAAAACCATCAGATCTTATGAGAACTCACTCACTATCACGAGAACAGCATAGGTGAAACCACGCCCATGATTCAGCTACCTCCACCTGGTCTCTCCCTTGACACGTGGTGATTACGGGGATTATGGGGATTACAATTCAAGATGAGATTTGAGTGGGAACACAAAGCCTAACCATATTACCTAGGGACCATCGATTTGACTTACACATCTCTCATGCTCATACAAAAGATGTTTAATGCTTTTATTTAAATTACCTATTGATGTTCAACTCACTTTTTATACCTATCAGAGAAGGGCCACTTCAGCATCTTTACAACTATTCCTGTAAATGAATCTGCATAGCCCCGTGCTGTTCTGCTTAATAGTAGAACAGGACACTTCCACTAGGAGTTGGGTTATGTGCTCAGTAAATATTAGCTGAAGAAGATTATTGCTATGTGACAACATCTTGAGAAAACAGCAGTTCACTGACAGCCTGTAACTCCAGAGACACCCATGCACCATAGGTTTGAAAGAAATCCATTCTGAGTGTTGTGAAGGACACAGTAACAAGCATTCAGGGTTGATAACTCAAGGGCTTATTTGTAAACCCGGTGGCGGGGGGGTGTGGGGGTGCTTTTGTTTGTTTCTGATTATAACTTTTCATATAACTTTGTCTTTTCCCCTTGTAGTTATGATGAGATGGCTAGGTTTGACCTTCCTGCAGTGATAAACTTTATTTTGCAGAAAACGGGCCAGGAAAAGATCTATTATGTTGGCTATTCACAGGGCACCACCATGGGTAGGTTCAAAGTAAAGCAGGTTTGTATACTCAGAAGATATGTGAGCATATGATGCGAGCTATCCCTGAAATCAGTCACCTTGTGCTTCCTTCAGACCTGGTCTTGTCACCTTCAGATTCATGTAGTTCCCAGCAATGTGTCTAGCATATACACACATGTGCTAGATATAGCATATCTCTGTGCTATATGTGTCTAGATATAGCATATCTCTCAATATAAACATTTTCTCAAAGCCAACATCATTATATTCAATTATTTATTTAACTCATTGAGCACCTACTACTTGAAAGCATATATGCTGGTGTCATAAGGACCTTATAATTTTATAGGAGAGGTAAGATACAACCAAATACATAATTATTGAAATATCTTGTTAAAAGCAAAATAAACATTTTTTGAGTTCTAAAAATATTCAGTATTCATGTTGATATATTTCTTCTTTTGTAGGCTTTATTGCATTTTCCACCATGCCAGAGCTGGCTCAAAAAATCAAAATGTATTTTGCTTTAGCGCCCATAGCCACCGTTAAGCATGCAAAAAGCCCTGGGACCAAATTTTTGTTGCTGCCAGACATGATGATCAAGGTATGTGACTCCTCAGAAAATTTCCTGTGTACGTAGGAAAATCTTCTAGCCCAATTTCCTAAAACAGAAACTTTTTAAATTACCGTCACATCTTTTCTGGCTGTCATGTAATGACTACTATGTCACTTCATATTTTTACAGGGATTGTTTGGCAAAAAAGAATTTCTGTATCAGACCAGATTTCTCAGACAGCTTGTTATTTACCTTTGTGGCCAGGTGATTCTTGATCAGATTTGTAGTAACGTCATGTTACTTCTGGGTGGATTCAACACCAACAATATGAATATGGTAAGTGGGAGCCTAGTAAATTCCCAGAATCCCAGCATAAAGCTGGGAGTCATATGGCTCACCCCTGGAGGGAGAGCTAATGCCAGTGAAGACTCATAGTAATGCTATATTCCCAGTAACTCAGTTCTCTCCAAACTGTAAGGAAATAAGAGAAATGCTTCAGTATGGACTGAAACAAGTTAACATAAGGGCATTGCTAGATATTAAATCACAGATTATAGATGGAAGAGGTCTGAAAGCAGCTTAACTACAGTGAATTAAATTAAAAGGCGCAATTAGCACATGTTAGACAACAGAGAGAACTGTCATGCATCATCCATCTCTACCCTCCACTGGGGTCCTGTAGGTTTGTAGTTTAAGTTCTTTGATGGAACATCAGGGACCTTCATTTTGGCTTAGGCTACCAGTTGGTATGACTCGGTGGGTTCCCTAGGAAGCATACTCTGAGATGGAGATTAATGTGAACAATGATTTGGGTTCTGCTCTAGGGATAATACCTAGAGAAGGAAAGGAAACAGGATTAGGTAGATGAAAAAGTCAAGTAGTGACGCAGTCTCAATAGGAGCCTTCGTTGATCCTGCAGGGATTTGTGAAGTTAGGATGACCCTTCAGAACCATCTCAAGTTAGGAAGAGAGGGCTGCGTCTTTATACACCATGTCAATCAGTCATTTAATGTTGCCACAACAGTAACAGGGGAGCACTGGGCAGTGTATCTCCCTACAATTGGAGCAATCCTCAAAGCAGGCTGAGAGTGGAGGGCTGTTTGCCAGCAGCACTGCCAGCAGCACTGCCAGCAGCTGGGGCAACATTTCTTTAATTCTGGAGATTTTTTCTTCTTTTTTAAGACAAATAATTTGATTTATAGTAACCATTTGATAAGCATATATTACGTACCGGGCTAATTTGTAACCTATACCAAACCTATGAGTGTTGTTAACATCCCCACTTTGCAGATTAGTATACTAAGATTTAGTGGATTAAATGACTCACCCAAATTCACCTAAAAATTAAACTGCAGAGCTAGGATTTGAATATAGGCCCCATACCAGAGCCCTCATCCTAAATATCACTAGTAAATTTTTTTTAAGTAGAGGCCAGATCTCTGATAAGAAACTATTCTCAGATGAAAAATACCACTGTCTGGCAATACATTTAGTGACATTTTATTTATGTGCATGTACATATTTTTGTTTCATAGATAATTGCTGATAATTTAATAATGTTCCCATTTCTTAGTCTGACACCCAGGAGATTTGGTCTTGACAGGGTATACATCTTGTGAGTTTTTCTATGTCCCCCAAAATACTCATGCTTTGTTACAGAGCCGAGCAAATGTATATGTTGCCCACACTCTTGCTGGAACATCCGTGCAAAATATTCTACATTGGAGCCAGGTAAGAATGTTGAATTTGCAGTCTTTGCTAAATGTCCTTTCATATTTTGTGTAGAATAGTCAAAGGACACCCTTTAGATAGCCCAGGGATTACTTCACACTTATTCTAAGATGAAATGCAATATCGTCGATGCTATTTTGATGGAGAATTTGATCTAGATCACTGAAACTTTTCAAGAAATGGGAAGAAAGGACAGAAGTAGCCTAAGGACTTCTTTAGATCTTAAAAGTATGAATTTAGATGATCCAAGTGAGACTTCTCTCTATCTCTAGACACCTCAAAGATGTGGCTCGGGAGAATTATGTTTCTACATCTTCTCTTCAGCTCCTCCAACAATACAGTCAAGTAGAAACAACAATGCTAATGTGGGGTCTGTCAAAAGAGAGATTCACAGGAATCCTTCACACTGCAAACTTACCTGCAATTACAGAAAACACACACCTCTGTGTGTCTATGTGGTGTCTGTGACAGACAGAGGGATGGGGGAAGGAGAGAGTTCTCTCTGTTGAAGGGTGGAGGATGGGGGGAGAGAGAGATAGAGAGAGAGCAATTGTACCTTCAAAACCAGAGAAGAATTCTAAGTTGGATTAAATTTTGGTTGCTGTCTACATTGCACAATTCCAGGGCACGATGCCTCATTGTAGCCCACCGAGTGGTGGAGGATACCCACTCACATTAACTACAATGAGTATGCATTCCTGGAGTTGATAATGCAATGATTAAGAATTTATGTAGTCCCTCTTTCTTCTCAAAAGGCCTCATTCTTGTCTTACCATTTTCCTGAGACGCTTATCCCAATGTTGAACAGAAGAGCAGCTCAGCCTTTGCTCTCTGCTTCCCTCACGAATCCACGCTGGGTAGCACATTTCCACCACCCCACTACGCTTATCCACTGAAACATTGGAATACCTTGCAAATTTTTGTTTCCTTTTAGGCCGTGAATTCTGGTGAACTCCGGGCATTTGACTGGGGGAGTGAGACCAAAAATCTGGAAAAATGCAATCAGGTAAGAGAATCAAATACCATCTGCTGAAAATATATACATTGGAAATGTATGATGGAGAAGTTATAATGACAGTTTATTCTAGATATGGGAATAAAATATGAAAATTTAAGCAGAAAATAATAGTTCATGTTTGACTCCATGTAAAAATGGTTAAGGTCACAGCTTAGCCAAGAAAACTCTCTGCTTTTACAACGGAGTAGGAGGCCTTTTTAGCTGAGGCTGTCTCCCTGAACAAGGTACTGGGCTTCTCAGGAGCAAGATGAGGTAGATTTAGTCAAGAGAAGAGTGTAGTCTATGATAGATACTAGAAGGATTATTTTAGATTAAAACAAACGGGATGGTGGCAGTAAGTTTGTTTCATAGCACAGTAAAAGGAATATTAAATGGCAAGTCAGGATTGCTGTATAAGTTATGCTTCTGCACTATAAACTTCTGTAATAGGAGCTAGGCTGCTTTAATTTTTCAGGCTTCGATTTCTTTATCTTTAAAATAAAAATTTTGGGCTTAGAAAATCCATAAGCATTCTCCCTGGTTATACTTTCAATGAATCTGTAATTTGCAAGTTAATTTTTTTTCAATGTTATTACATTACCCAAGAAAATATGTAGCTAATGCTATGAACTAAAATTTGATTTCAAAGTGTGGAGATTCAGAATTGCGTAGGTATGCCCTTTAGAATGTAAAATCTTCTGAAGATTTTTGGTAATCATGTGTGTGAATGTAAATAAGTATTTACCAGAGAAACAAAGCTGGAAGGGGCAGATTAGACACAGTTTAGTCTTTCTTTGAGAGCCTCACATCATAATTAACATCCTCTGCCATACATCGATCTAGATGTAAAATGCTAGGAAACTGGACAAACTGTACAGTGCCCCTGGATAGTGAGCTCTCAGTCTCTGGTATCATCTAGCTTCTCTTGAAGTCCTTCTTCACCGTGTCCCATAATATGTCTTTAGGGAAAGTATTCCTGTTCAAATACTTTTTTTTTTTTTTTTTTACATTTATTTATTTATTTATTTATTTTTGAGACAGAGTCTTGCTCTGTCACTCAAGCTGGAGAGCAGTGGTGCAACCTCGGCTCACTGAAACCTCCACCTTCCAACTTTGAGCCATTCTTTTGCCTCAGCCTCCCAAGTAGCTGGGACTACAGGCGCATGCCATCACGCCCAGCTAATTTTCTTTTTTTTTTTTACTTTTAGTGGGGATGGGGTTTCACAATGTTGATCAGGCTAGTCTCGAACTTCTGACCTCAAGTGATCCACCCACCTCGGCCTCCCAAAGTGCTGGGATTACAGACATGAGCCACTGTGCCTGGCCCTAAGATGGTTTTCATTTATCAACATTTAATGGACTGAGTTCTAGAGAAATTGATTCATGCACAATAGGCACCAGAAAATGGGAGTGGAAGGGAAGAGAAAAGAAACACACAAAAAAGGATCATAGAATCACAGAAACTCAGAGCGAGACATGACATTTAGTTCAACCTTTTCACTTGTAAGATGACAAAAAATATTACTAGCCCCATAGAAGTTTTCAACCTTCCTTATCCAAATTAGGCCATAGCTCTAAATTCTTAGGGAGCCACAAAGAGAAACCAGAGCATCTAGGATTAGAGCTAAGACTCCATGGTGGATTTCCTTAGTAAGAAATGGGCCTTACCACTTTTGAGGAAAGTTCTGGATGCTGATTAATCTCAAGGGCTCAGCCGGCTGAGCTAATTCTACTAACACTGCATGAATACAGAAAGTACCTAGGAATTAGGAATACTAATAGGTATATTTGGTGGGGAAGGGTGAGGAATAAGGGTTGGAGCAGGTATTTAACTTTTACTTCCCTTTAGCTCAAATTACCTGTGTGCCATAGGCCATGGTTCTGGCAAATGCAGTCAAGCTGGGCCTGCCCCAAAGGCTGCCTGGGATCACATAAAGACTGTGAAGATGCAGAGCCCTTCCCAGCAGGTTCCTTGCTTTTCTCTGTGGAATATAATTCTTGTCTCATGAAATGTTTGTGAAATTATCTTTTAAAAGAACAGGAGAATTATTTTTAAATACAATTTATTTACAAAATATTTAATAGGAAGAAAAAAGAAGTACAAGACATTACGTGTTTTTTGTGTTTTCTCATTTGATCTACAAGTTATTACAGATATTATCCCCAGTCACAGAGGAAGAAACCGAGGTTCAATAATGTTAAGTAATCTTACCTTTAAGTAAGGACGGCAACAGAAATTCTTAACAGAGTTGTGTGGCTCTGACACCCGTGTACCCTTCACCACAACAGATGGCATGTTTATTATGTCTATTTGAAACATAAATTATGAGTCTGAAAGTCCAAATGTTACCTACAGTTAAGAACTATTCCTTTTCTCTAGCCAACTCCTGTAAGGTACAGAGTCAAAGATATGACAGTCCCTACAGCAATGTGGACAGGAGGTCAGGACTGGCTTTCAAATCCAGAAGACGTGAAAATGCTGCTCTCCGAGGTGACCAACCTCATCTACCATAAGAATATTCCTGAATGGGCTCACGTGGATTTCATCTGGGGTTTGGATGCTCCTCACCGTATGTACAATGAAATCATCCATCTGATGCAGCAGGAGGAGACCAACCTTTCCCAGGGACGGTGTGAGGCCGTGTTGTGAAGCATCCGACACTGACAAGCTTAGGACAGCCTCATGAGGGATGGGGCTAGGACCCATGAAGGCAGAATTACAGAGGACAGAGACCTAGTATACATTTTTCAGATTCCCTGCACTTGGCACTAAATCTGACACTTAACGTTTACATTTTTTTTCGGTAAATTAAAGTCCTTATTGGGTAAATAGAGGTTTCACATGCTATATGTATTCTACCATCTTGAAGGGTAGTTTTAACTAACAGTCAGAAAGTATCTAGACATTCTCTATATCATTCAGGTAAATCTTTTTAAAACACTTTTTTTTTCTATAAGCCATATTTTTGGAGCACTAAAGTAAAATGACAAATTGGGACAGATATTGAGGTCTGGAGTCTCTTGATTATTGTTGACTTTGACAAAATAAGCTAGACATTTTCACCTTGTTGCCATAGAGACATAACACTACCTCAGGAAGCTGAGCTGCTTTAACAACAACAACAACAAAATCAGTGTTACAATATGGATGAAATATATGTTAAGCATTCTCAGAATAAGGCCAAGTTTTATAGTTGGATCTCTGGGAAGAAAATTTTATAGGATGTTTATGAGTTCTCCAATAAATGCACTCTGCATTACATAAAGCATGTATGTGCATTTCAGTGTCTAGATTCTAGTCCAAGCTTGTTGGAGGCTTTACAGCTTGTTGCTAGGAGACCTAATGGCTAGAAATTTCTGGCTCAATTTTCTGCCTCCAAAAATTAAAAGCTAGGGAGAAAATTGCATAATGTCATGAGCTTGATTAAACAAATTGTCACACATTTTATCCTTTAATCTTGACAAAGTTAATGTCAGACAGTCACCACAACTCATTCACAAACCACAATTTATTTCTTCAGAAAATTATTCCACTTTTACACAATTTCAAAGATGACAGTTGTAAATAACATTGGTACTATTTTGCAGAATCTCTGAAACAAAATCAAAGGTTTGTGTGTGTCAAAAGTATATTGTTGAAGGTATACTGGTGTGTGAAATTCACTTGTGTGGTTTTTTTGGTCCCCAAGGGTCACGTGGTAGCTCAGCTCAATGCCAGTGAATCTTAATTTATTAAGACACATTTAAAGACTTCAGAATCTATATCTACACACTACTACTTCCTTCATAAAATAAGTTTCTTAAAGCCCTGTACACAGTTGAATATATATTGCTGGATTCAATTTTCATTAGAGCTTTCAAGGATAGTAAATCTTTCATTCTTAGACTGTACTTGTTACCACATCCAGAGAAGGTGGCTTAGTCCCTGTCTGCAGCTATGTGAGATTCAGTCTTGATTTTCAAAATTCAATCGTATTTTTAAGTGAGTTTATTTCTACTCTGTCTCATTCACAGAAGAAGTGGGACAGACATTTTGATATTCACAATCTCTCACTTAGACAAATAATCCAGATCCTACCTCATTATATAGCTCTGTTTCTTTTGAAGAACTTTATCCAAATAAGTTACAATAATATTTTACATTTATCAATAAAAGAAACAAAACTAACAAGCTTGGTAACCACCTTGTATTTACAAAAGGATCATGAAGATTTTTTTAAACGAACATTTGCATAGATAGTTGCATAGTCAAACCAAGATGGCTTTTATTTGTAAACCGAAATCTCTAGTGGTATGCTGGTAAACGAACTTTATGGAAAGCAAAAACAAACAAACAAACACACAAAAACTCTGATTTGTCAATTTGCCAGTTTCTGTGGTGTAAACACACTCACCATTGATACTTGATAGATGTTTTTATTGAAATTGCTTCATCAAAGGAATATTTACACATGAATCTCTAAGCCCACACACATACACATACCATTCTATACAAACATATATATTTAATAATTTGATTCTTCTGCTCAGTACTCAAAGGGGGCTGGGAGGAACAGTTTGTCTCCTAGGGCAGGACATAGACTGGACAGTCTTTTTATAAGAGTGATGCAACTGGGAAGAGAGAACGCTGTTTCAGAAGATAACTCTGATCCTCTTCTTCAGGAAAGACTGAGTTTGGAACACCACGGCTTTTTTTTTTTTTTTTTTTTGAGAGAGGGTCTTGCTGTGTTGCCCTGGCTGCTCTCAAACTGCTGAGTTCAAAGTGATCCTCGCACCTCAGCCTCCCGAGTAGCTGGGGTTACAGGCATGTACCACTGTGCCTAGCTGAAACATCAGTTTCTGACTGAAGTGCAGACCACAACAACGTTAGTGTTTCCCTTAGAAGGATATGGCCATGGTGAACTTGACTGAGTAAACAATGCTATAAATAAAAAGCTCTTCCAAAACATTAACCATGGTAAGCATCATTTTCCCCATAAAATGGTGGCATCCAGGTTAAGTGGCCCACAGACCAACAATCTAAAATGAAGATAGAATCCAGACGTTAACTTTTTCTGTCTCTCCATCGGTGTGGTCACAAGGATTACCATGCTTTCCTTAGCATTAATTCAATCTGGGAAAATTTTAATCTCCGTGCAATATCCAGTGAGCTCTCACCATGCTGAGGGGGGAAAAATACAGTTATTTCCAATAGAGTGCCCAAGATCTCATAAATAGCTTAGACTGATTGACTCTCTGGGTTGGCAAGGGCTTTAAAAGGTAGTCAGTCCTAATAGTAATAGGACAACTTCATTCCTTAATGAAGATGATTAATTTTACTGTTGTTTACATTAGAGGCAAATAATTTACTTCAACATAAGGCCTAGATTAGAAGATGCTGCTGCTAGAGGAACCTCAGACCACAGTCCACAGACCCTTACCTTATTCTTTATTGTGGGGTCTGCACGGGCTTCCAAGAGCAGAGGGATAAGAGACTGGTTTTTCATCTCACAGGCATAATGTAATGCAGTACAGCCATACTGAAACACAAAGGGCCAAAACTTCAGCTCATAAGTTGGGCTTTCCACAGACCATAGCATGTGGATTCATTGGCAAATCCTTTTCACACTTTGTAGCATACGACTAAGCAGAAAAACAGTCTGCAAACCATTGATAGACAACTATTTCTAGTACTTAGAAAATTTTCTTCTCTGCCTCAATGTATATGTATGTGTCATATAAGCCATCAATCTCTGCCTTTTTGTTTTTCATTTTCTGTTCTAAACTAAAGAATGCAACTTATAAAAAGCTGATGCTGAATTGTGCCAAGGTTTCTTTGCAGCGTGCTATATGCCTCAGTGATCATCACCTTGATCATGTCACCATATTTTCCCTTAAAGAGTCTCCACATGGATCTTTACATAAATATTATCCTCTATGGTTTTGATGATGATTCCTACTGAAGAAGTCGGGTGCTCTTGCTGCTGCAGGGCACCTACAAGATCAGTGCAGTTCTACAGAGATGTCTCCCAAATGTGATTTGTTACAGCTTTTATTATGTGTTATACGCTAGTGCATCTACTCTGTTGGTCCTAATTTAAAACACTACAGGTCAAAAAAATAATAGCTAGGGCGTTAGTGTCCAAACTTTGGCCTTTGGAAAAGTAGCCAAGCAACCATGGTGTTAATAAGTGAAGAAATAATATCTTTGGCTATCAAAACTAACAGAGTTAGCTCTGGATTCTATTCCCTACAAACACTTCTAAAATTATAGATCATGTTGCAATTATGTATTTTTATTAAGTGGTAGCATGACAAATGGAAGTTCTGGCTCTGAATTTTTTCATGTGAAATAGAGTCTAATTACCCCAAAATACAAAACACTGTTTTACCTAGAAAGTAGATTTTAATATTCAGATAGTTTTTGAAAAGTTTTTGGTATTAGAAATGGCATCTGTGTGTGTACATGCATGTGTCTCAATCTCCTGAATTCAAGTGATCCTCCCATCTCAGCCTTCCAAATAGCTGGGACTACAGGCGAGTGCCACTGCGCCTAGCTGTAGGAATGCAATATCACTATCTAGAGAGAGATACACATAAATAGCTGGGAAAATATCCTAGAGAAATTTTGGTTATGGGCACAAATTTTAAATCTATTGAATTTAAATGAAAAGACCCAGAAAAACCTTCAACAAACTTTTAACTTCATCTTTAATAATCTCTTACTTAATATATTTCAAAATTATCTAAAGAAATGGTAATGCACAGTAGCTGTCAATACAAATTTATCCAAAAGCTCTATTTGAAATAAAAGGAAAATATATATTTCGTAAAGTTATTTTTCTTGTGCTGTCTCTCTCTGTCTCTCTCTCTCTCACACACACACACACACACACATACACACACAGACACACACACACCTGCCTGCATTTAAACATGATACCAGCATAGGCAAAACCAAAATGATGTAAATAATTGATAGAAACAGGAATGGGACCATGTTCTCTATTATAAAACAATGGATGGTAATACACAGACGTGCACACACATAAAGTATGTTAGGCATCACAAACAGAATGTTAGTATTTTGGAATCAAATTTCCACTTGCCTACTTTTTCAATAAGGAACTGGGACTCCAAAATTTCATGCAATCATCATAAGCAAAACACCATAGAAATAAACTTGTCTTCCTGTGATTATTGAGTAAGGAAGATGAGTGCAAGAGCACAGAGGTGAAAGTGAAAACAAGACCTTATGCTTATAAACAGGAAGAAGTGAGTGGATGCTGCTACTGTCGTTATCACTGCTCTTACCATCGTTGGGATTTTTCTTTGACTTTTGTCTTATCTATCTTTAGTTTACACATGGGGCCTCGCATCAGTGGGTTGGGATTTTGGCTACGGAGGCAGTTATTGCCATTCAATGAGCACTTACTACATTCCAAGCATGTGCGAAGTGCTTTACATGAACAAGCCCGTTAAGATAAGTATTATCCATATCCCCATTTTACTGATGTGGATACTGAGAGTTAAATAAATTTACAACTTGCTCAAACTCATAGAATTAAAAAGTGGCAAGCCCAGACTTACTCGTGGGCTTTCTCACTCCAGCTTCTTAACTACTATGGCTGGTATTTTGTTATCAGAGCCTTCGTTTTCCTTAATGTCTCAACAACATTAAAGCCAATTCTTTTAAAAATGCTTTATAATCAATAGAGGTATTATTCCCATGAGTTCAGCAGAATATAAATAACCTCACGGTTGCCTGTCAGTGAGAAAAAAAGGAGAAAATAAAAGAAAACTAAATATAAAACTGTCTAGGAAAATAAAGCAAGCAACAGTACAGATGACAAATACACTACCTACAAATACCATTTTGAATATTTTTTCAAAATGGCTAAAAGTATAAACTTACACAATCTGTAGCATTAACTTCGACACCAGCATCAAGTAGCATTCGTACAAGAGCCTCATTCTGCTTTGTCTTTGATACCTATTACAAATGATAATTATAAGAAAGGTTTATTTACAAATAGTTTCTCCAATTTATGCCTGAGACTATTTAATTAATAGACTGCATTTTAATCCCAACACTCCTATGCATGCATGCACCTTTCCTAAAATTTCCCCCAGCTTCTCACCCACCCCAATATCAATTAATTAAAGCCAGGTTCTCAGACTGTGGTCCTGAAGTAGCGGCATTGGCACCTAAGAACCTTAGAAATGTACTTCTCGCCGGGCGCGGTGGCTCAAGCCTGTAATCCCAGCACTTTGGGAGGCCGAGACGGGTGGATCACGAGGTCAGGAGATCGAGACCATCCTGGCTAACACGGTGAAACCCCGTCTCTACTAAAAAAAAAAAAAATGCAAAAAACTAGCCGGGCGAGGTGGTGGGCGCCTGTAGTCTCAGCTACTCCGGAGGCTGAGGCCAGAGAATGGCGTGAACCCGGGCGGTGGAGCTTGCAGTTAGCTGAGATCCGGCCACTGCACTCCAGCCTGGGCGACAGAGCGAGACTCCGTCTCAAAAAAAAAGAAATGTACTTCTCAGGTCCCACCCCAAACCTACCTAATTCCACTGAGGATGCGGCCTAGTACCTGTCTTTCCCTTCCTGGCTCAAAGCTCTGCAATTACTTCCCATTGCTCTGAGAACAAAAGTAAACTCTTCAGCATGACCTACAAAGCCCCGTGTGTTTTGACTCCACGTATGGCCCTGCCCTGGGCTCTTTTTCACTCTGCACCTCCTGACTCACTCTGTTCGAGTTACATTGGCCTTTATTAGTCTTTCATTCCCACCAGGGTCTCTCTTGCCAGAGAATCATTCCACAGGAAGTTCCTTCTGCCTAGAAGTCTCCTCCCTCCCTTCTTTGCCTGGCATGTTCACCTTTCATTCATCAGCCCAAGTCCCCCTTTCTCCAAGAAGTTTCCCTGACCCACCTGACCAGGTGAAATCCCTCTTTCTTAGCTATCCTAACACCAGTCGCCTTTCTGTATCATCTGCTTCATGGTAATTTTACATGTGTTTGTGCCATTTGATTAATGACTCTCCCCACAACCCTCTGACTCTCATGGGGTCAATAACTATGCCTATTTTGTTCATCATTGTGTCCCTAACAGCTAGCACAGCATCTGGCATATAGGAGGTCCGTAATAAACATGTGTTAAAGAATTGAACAAATTAATGAAATGAACTAGGGCTCCTCAGAAATTCACTTTTCCTTCCCAGTCCCCTGAGATTCTGACCACAAGCCTGTTGGAGTCTTCCCCAACTTCCAGTCTCCTGAAGAAGCAAAGCTCTCCCTGCTTATCTGGGTATAGCCCTGGAGTTCAACCCTGTCATCACCTGGGGAGCTCCATTCAGTTATCTCTCCTTAGGCTTCCCTATTGTGTCACCTCCTAAACGACCTTTCTCAGCCTACTTTTCTCTGAAATAACCCAATGCTTTCTTGTCTCCTTCCCTATCATTTCCTCTCATGTCACTTATTTTTTAATTCATCACAAATTTACAACTTTAGGCCCCATTAATAAATTGCAAGTACATGAAATTAGAGCTGAGCTATTCATTACGATTAGTATTTTTGTCCAGGCCTCCAGCCTCTAAACGTTGAACCATCTTAGAAGGTAGAGTGTGTGTCAATACATTCTGAATGAGCCTTCTAATCACAGTTGTGATTTTTATCTTTAGAATCTCTAAAAATGTTTGTAAATAAATGACAGATCCTCCCTGCCCCCAAACTACATAAATGCTATGTGCTAAATACACGATGAATTTTTAAAGAATTATTTGAGGATATGAGCAGATTATATTTTTATCAGTGAATTAAAGTTCTTTTCTCTCTCCTATAAATCCAAATATAAAAATCAACATTATCATGTTTAATTATAGTTCCTCAAATTCTGTAGCATTTAAATACCCAATGAAATAATAACATTTTTGATTGGCAGACTTGTTCCGTGGCTTATGTTAACAGGTGTAACCAATATTCGCAGTTTATCAGCTACAACAAGGAGGGAGCTTGGTCATTTAACTAGAGTAAATTATGCATCTCTTGAGTCATGTCTGAGAGGTGGAACTGGGCACAAAGGAAACCAGATGGATAAAAGTGAGTAAGTCAGTGCAGATCTGTTATCCAACTGGGAAAACTAAAACAAAAACCAGCTCAAGCTTCATCTTCTACTCCTCATATGACTGAATCCCCATACCAACTACATCTTTCTTTATTCAAGAAAATTGCTGTCTGCCAAGATTCATCCAAGCATGAAGAAATTCATCAAGGTAAAAATGGGCTTAAATTCTCAACAAGTATCTTCTGTGCGTGTCAACTTCTGGATGCAAACTCTTAGGATCTGTTTTTCAACACACCACCAGAAGAGTACTTAAAAATCAGAAAGTCAGATAGATAAATCCAAAAACACAAACTCCTCTTTTAAAAAAAAAAGGAGA
Organism: Macaca thibetana thibetana; assembly: GCF_024542745.1. Classification (NCBI taxonomy): domain Eukaryota; kingdom Metazoa; phylum Chordata; class Mammalia; order Primates; family Cercopithecidae; genus Macaca; species Macaca thibetana. Next base: position 84,765,541 of record NC_065586.1, read on the forward strand.
AAAAATATTAGAAGGGGTGTTTTTTAATATTCAGATTTTTTTTGCTCCCTTCAGAAAAGTCTTAGTTAAGATTAAATTATTTTTCTAAATCGACATTGAATGGATTATGTTACCATTGATTAACTATTTTTGCTACCTTTCTTCTTGCTGTATTTCAATTACAGCACTGGATGTATGTTGAACATGTCAATTACAGAATACAAACCAAAGGCTTCTTTTGTTATTATTTCTTTTCAACATCTTCCTGGCCTGGCAAGAGTCAATGAGTCACACCATTGATCTCCATATTTACCCTTTGCTCTAACAAGTGTACTCACCATGAGGAAATACCCAATAAGCAGAACAGGCATTAAGAGGATAATTAGTAGATAATCAATGAAGGTAAATTTTTTCTTCACAGCATAATGCAAGCAGGTTCTCTCTTTCTAAAAATTAAGAAAAGGATTCTTTACTAATAAAGCATTTCAAATCAAAATTTATTCAGATGACCATCTCAAAAAGTTTCGTTTGTGCTTTTTATTTTTCCGGTAGCCATGGCATCTTTTCCTGTGGGATACATCTGATTAATGAATGCACGTTTCCATGGAGCAGAACAGGGAACTTGGTCCAATGTAAAGGAAAAGCTAGGGAAGGGCTCTTGGAAGACAACAAAGGTGAAATGTACACAGTAGAGCTCATCACAAGACAGATTCTCACACCCATTTGGTTTCTGGAAAAAAGATACACTGAGATATAAACTTAGGACTGAATTTACTATGAAAATTGATAGTTATCCCTTAATCATCTACCATGTATACAATTATCCATTTTGTGGTTTGTTCATAGGAAAACTCTTAACCACATGGCTATTTTTCATGTTCCTTCATGTGCGTAGTGTAGAAGAATGCATATAACTCAATTTTATTCTTCAAATATGTGAATATTTGTCAGGTAATAGATGTAAACTTCCAAGGGTTGTGGGAGATGTGAACTCTTAGGGCCTCATAATCAAAGATGGACAGAAGCATGCACAAATAAATATAAGGCAAAACAGAAGGTGGTAATTGGAATACCAACCAAATCAGTAAGAGGAGAGGGAGCGCAAGAGAAAGAAAGGAGGTTAGTTTCCACTTATGTGAGGCACTGTACCTAAATAAGAACACTTTTTGTTTTTCTAATATTAAGGCATTTATATTTTCTGTAAAAAATTTTAGAAACTAGAGAAGAATATAACAATAGAATTTTAAATTGCCCATTATTAAATGGCCCAGAGTTAACTGTTGACATTTTGTTGTATTTTCTTCCAGTCTTTTTAAATGCATAAATGTGAAATTTTGAAATGTAGAATTATATTGCATATGTAATATCACTTCTTGCTTTTTTCAGTTTAGAAGTGTATATTTAGAATATGTACATTTTTCCATGCAATTCAATATTTTTAAACATATGATTGTAATGGCTGCATGGCTTAGTATTGAGTGGAACTACTCTGATTTATTTAGTCAAGCCCTGCCTTTTGAACATTTCAAGGTTTTTGAGGGGTTTTTTTTGTTTGTTTTTATTTTTCTGTGAGACAGGATCTTGCTCTGTCACCTAGGCGGGAGTGCAGTGGCACAATCCTAGCTCACTGCAGTCTCGACTTCCTGGGCTCAAGAGAACCTTCAACTTCAGCCTCCAAAGTCGCCAGGACTACAAGCATGTGCCAACACACCTGGATAATTTTTTACTTGTTATTATTTTGTGTAAAGATTGGGGGGGGGTCTTGCTATGTTGCCTACACTGGTCTTGAACTCCTGATCTCAAACTATCCTTCTACCTTGGCCTCCCAAAGTGCTGGGATTCCAGACATGATCCACTGCACATGGCCTGTTTCAAGTTCTTAACCTTTCATTTTTATAAATAATATTGCCTGAACCTGCTCATTCATAAAGTTTGGTCGACATTTCCAAATTTGTCCTTTGCATACATTTCTGAAAATAGAATTCCTGGCACAAAAAGTATTAATGCTTTTCATATTGTGCTACCAAATTGTGTTCTAACAAGACAATAATAACTTAAACTTTCTGATCAACATTTATTTTCTTTTTTAATCTTGGTCATTTTGACAGACAAAAACAAGGATCTTTATGTTTTAATTTAATTGCTATCAATAGAATCCATATTTTCTATAGGCTAGTGCTTCTGAACCACCAGCAGAGCTTTTTGTTTGTTTGTTTTTAAGGCCTTTGTTTAGTGCTTCTGGAAATAATTTATAAACAGATTTCAGACATGAGAAATCACCAGTTAAAATTATTAATGTACAAAATTAATATTTGGAGAAAATAAAAATATTAAATGCTAACACATTAGAAACATTTGAAAGTGGAAAATGCAAACTGAAAACTGAATGTATCCACTAAAGTCTTTTTCATGGTTTTTATGATACCAGAAAATCCCAGAAGGCTAGCTGAGGCCCTCCTCTTCTGCAAAGCAGAGATAAAAGCGTCTCCTCAGCCTTGCCCACAGGCTAACATCTCCTCCCTCCATTTCCTAATGAGCGCATCTCTTAAAAGAGCTCAAGAACCCACAGACGTCTGTCCTCTGGCACTACCACTCACCGCAACTCCACATATCTGGTTTCACAGCAGTGATCTATAGAGATCCTATTATACTCTACGATGTCGTATATCTGTTCAATTCAGCACAGTCATGACTCGCTTTTAATCCCAACCAAATGTAAAATAGTAAGCACAAATAAAAAAGTCCAATAGCGATCAATTTTCTGATAGTACATCGTTACAATGAGCTAGTCTCCAAATGACTTAGAAGAGGCAAAGGGGGAATTCCAGTGTTTTCTCGCCTTGAATGCATATGAGTGGGTATAGGACAGTCATAATGATTGCAAAAAAATGACTTTTAATATTTATTCAGTGTAATTTAAACATTGCCTTCACTACGATGCAAATGCTAGATGTTCAGAAAGGAAAGGGCTCCACAAGGATTTTCACAGCAATACACACATAATCTTCTCTTCCTTGGTCCTGAAGGCTCCAAAGTAGCTAATATTGCATCTTTAAATATATTATTTACATCTTTTTGTGTGACTTCAAGTAACCTCTGGTTCATGAGCTTATTTGTCCTTGGTAAATTTCTCAATAGTACTCTTTCATTCTACAAGTACACTATAGGATCCTCTGGAGATCAGGACATTAATACAGCAGGTAAAAATCTAACTAATGAAACAGCATTTCTTTTCCAAGAAATCTTTGCCATTGCTTCTGTGTTAGTGACAAGAAAGAGAGGAGAGGGAGAAAGAGGACGATGAAGACAGGAAGAAGGAAAAGAAAGAAGCTCTATCCAGCCAAATGAGTGAACCAGAGGTAAAAAGATGTAATTTATCACAAATTATGCCTGCTGATTGAACTATGTTTTATTTTGCTGTTTAGTCTAATAAAGTGTCCTTGCTATGTGTCAGTCTCTCTAAAGTAAAGCTAAGATAATTGTTGGTATTAGGAGCTACAAGCAATTTTAAAAATAACATGCACCACTTCTAGTGATTCAAGGAGAAAAGAATGACCATGAACAATTACGCTCTCCTTTTGTGTCATGACCTCACCTGGTTTTTGAGGTTGACATTAGCATTTCTTCTTAAAAGGAAGGAAACGATTCTCACATGCCCTCGCCTGCAAGCACAGATCAGGGGAGTGTCTCCATTAAAGCCATCTTGAATGTTGGCATAGCTGCTGTCTTCTTTCACCCACCGCCACACTTGTCCAAAGTCATTCTGATAGGCCGCTTGGCAGATGGGCTGAGTCAGGAAAAACAAAAGCAGGTTTTTAAATACTGGCATAATTAAATCACAAAAAGGAAAAAAAAGTCATAACCCAATACATTAAAATTTAAGTGTTTTAAAATTGTAATATATTGCTTTGTAGGTGAGATTTTCTGGTCTCGGTTATGCCAAACCTTAAGTCTAGATCAAGAATTAGCCCATGAGGAATCTCCTACATTTTCCTAAGTTTTCTTGGCACACACTTATGCCCATCAAATAGACAAATGGATGAATAAATAATGAAATACTACAAATTCAACTCAGTAAGGAAACTATGTATAGTGCTTACAGGTAGGTGAGCCTGTCAGAAAAGCAGACATTTTCTTTACTAAAGATAAAATACCTTTATCTTTATCTTTACTAAAGATAAAATAGAAAACAAACATATGGGGAAGAGTTTAGGGCAGCACTATTGATGAAATAAGACCTACATCACACCCTGTATTCAAGGAGCTCAACAGAGCAGAAAAGACAGTTTTTTAAGGCAGATAATATACAAATAACAAATTATATGACTAACTACACTTGATGTTTGGTACCTTCCATCTGGGCCTCTGCCCTGAATACTCCCTCTGCATAAAACATACCCCCTGCCCTTCATCTGAATAACACCTAGCTCACCCTTGGTGTCATAACTTAATTTTCATTTTATCCAACAAGTCTTATCTTACTTCCAACATTCAGTATCTCTCCCTCACAGCAACTGACATAACCAAAACTCTTTTCTTAATTATGTACAATCATGCATTTCGGGCTAGCATGAATCAGGAGAGGTTTGAGGCAGTGCTGAGAAGGAAGGCACTGAAGTTCAGGCTGTAAACCCCATTTGATTCACCGCTGTTTCCCCAGCATTCAACACAGCAAACAGTAAATATTTTTAGATTAATCTTCTTTACATGATGTTTTTCAAAAAGCATTTAGAGTAATACCTGGCATACGGATGGTGCTTAATGTATAAAAGTTATCATTATTGCTACTGTCGTTCTTTAATAATCAAGTCAAATCCCTACTGTGTGCCAGTCACAGGTACCAGAGAATAAAGAGTATAAAATACATCATCTTACCCATGTAAAATGTATCCATCAAGTGGGGAAATACGACAGAGACACTCACATGCAGAGTAAATGACAAGAAAAAAAAAAACTTTTGGTATGGGTAGGTACATAAGCACCTGTGGAAATTGGGACATATCAAGGGGAAAGTCAAGTGGGTGTATTTGCTAATAAACTGAGGTTCTAACATAGCCAAATATCACAATAAGTGGACTATAATATACTTTTAAACCTAAAGGCCTACTCATGAAAGAAACATCCTAACAGAAAATTAACTCAGCAGCAATTAAAGGCAAACTTCTGTACCTTAAAAATGAAATGAACGTGACACATGGGCTTTAAGTTTCAATAGAAATGCACAATTACACAAATCCCCTGTTCTGTCATCCTGAAGTCTTCCCTTTACTAAGCTTTCCAACAGGTGGGCACTTCAGCGTCTCAGCATACCGTGTGGCTGATGTAGAAAGGACTGGGGCAGTTGAAATACTTGTCTCGTGTCAGAAAAACAGGATGTAATTGCGGCTCTGTTACTACCTCCCCCGGTGACTGTGGACAATTCACTTCCCTACTCTATCTCAGTGTCCTGGGTCATTAAATGAAGGAATAAGTCAGAAGTTCCCTTGGGTTTTCATATTCTATTACTTCTGGGACTCTAGTCTCAACCAACAAATCTTCCACATCACTGCTGGAGTCTAGGGTTATGTCAACACAACAGTGCTTTAATAAAACCTTCAGTGACTTGCCATTGTCCTAGCAGCAATGCCCAGTCATTTGGATTTCAAAAATAAGTGAAACAAAACTAAATGCAACAAGACAGTGTTAAGTCACCAACTCTTAATTTTTCCAATTAAATGTATTTAAAACAATACTTTTATTTCATAAAAGATATTTGAACAAATACAAAGATAAATGAAGGAGATTTTAACAAAATATGTAAGAATATAATCACCAGAGGAGAAAGCAGTTCTTTATATTGGATAGATTTAGTTAGCTTTATAGAAAAATTCATTTTATTGTCCTTTTAAAAGATTTTACCATAAACTAGTGAAAATTTAATAATGGAGTGATTAGCAGTGGCCACTACTCATCAAGCATTTGAAAATTGATGGTCTACCATGAAGAGCTTGAAAACAAGTGGCATTAGAGCTCTCGTTCTCTTTTCTCAAATATTTACATTACTTAACAACATTTTAAAAACTAGAATATTTCATGTAGTAATCTGGCTTTCCAGCTTCTCTTTAAAAATGGAAACTTTTGGGTGGGCGCAATGGCTTACGCCTGCAATCCTAGCACTTTGGGAGGCTGAGATGGGTGGATCACCTGAGGTCAGGAGTTCAAGATCAGCCTGGCCAACATGGAGAAACCCCATCCCTACTAAAAATACAAAAAAAAAAAAAAAATAGCAGGGTGTGTTGGCTGGTGCTATAATTCCAGCTACTCAGGAGGTTGAGGCAGGAGAATCACTTGATTTGGCAGTGATCCGAGATCATGCCACTTCACTCCAGCCTGGGCGAAAGAGCAAAACTCTGTCTCCAAAAAAAAAAAAAAAAAAGAAAGAAAGAAAAAAGAAAGTTTTGCTAACATTGGACCCATATTCCTGTAGGATACCAAATAACTGGTGCTTAGTGGTGGTGACTCCAGTTCTCCATAGTCCCCTCCACTCGCCATCACATTACACTGGTTCACTTCACTCATCTATGTTACCCTCCTGGTAACATAGACCTCCAGGAGCTCTCTGCTTAGGCTTCTCAAAATCTTTACTAAGAGGTAACTAAAAAGAAGAAGAGAAAAAGATGGGGAGTTGTTCTGCAAGAGTCGCTCAGTGCTTTTGAGGGCTTTCTCAACCCAATTTGAGCAATATTACATAAAATACTAACCCTGTCTTATCTTTAGTCTTTCTTAGGCTTCCTAGATCCAAGACACAGAGTTACCAGGAAGCTAAGTGTCTCCCTTCTCAGTTGAGATGTACAAGTACAGTCATGCTTCACTTCACGACAGGGATACGTTCTGAGAAATGTGTTGTTAGGTGATTTTGTCATTGTGGGAACATCATAGAGTGTACTTACACAAACCTAGGTGGTAGAGCCTATTACTAATATGGTATACCCTGTGGCTCCTAGGCTAAAAACCTATACAGCATGTTACTGTACAGAATACGGTAGGCAGTTGTAACACAATTGTAAGTATTTGTGCCTCTAAACATAGGTGAACATATAAAAATATACAGTAAAAATATAGTGTAAAAGATAAAATGGTACACCTGTGTGGAGCAGCTCCATTATAATCTTACAGGAACACCGCTGTATACGCTGTTCATCACTGACTGTGAGCTCATGTGATACGTGACTATAATTTAATGTGAGAGTCGCACTAACAGCTGAAAAGACTCCATGCTGTTATGAACTTTCGGTTTCCACCAGGGAGCAGCACAGCGTAAGAAAAGCACTGACAGCGGACAGAAGGGAAGTCCAATAGAAAGTGCTGGTTGACAAGCCAGGAATGAAAAAGAGAAAGGACTGTCCATTTGGGTTGCTGGAAAAGCTATCATAAACCCCTTTTAACTCCTTAAGCTCTGGAATTTGGGGGCACCCTGGGTGTAGAAGAAACACACTTGGGAAATTATTATAATAACTCTATCCCCTAATAGTCTCAGAACCCTTCTGTCCATCCTCACTGCTAAAGTACTACTTCAGATCTTCATCATTCTCACCAAGACCACTGCACACAATTCTTTCAATCTCAAGTATCCCATATGTCATTTTTCCAGCTTCATCTCCTACCACTGTCTTATCCATACCCTTGATCTAAATAAAGGTATATGTGTTATTAACAACCATCTCCCCAGCTAGACTGTAAGCTATATAAGGGCACTGTGGCTACATGAGGCTACATTGTGTCTGTACTGATTCATCATTGTACCCCCAGTATCTAACATAGTGCCTGACGCATGGTAGGCATTCAATATGTACTTAGTAAGTAAGTAAGAGAAGGAAGAAATTATAAGATGAGTTAACAGTTATTGAGTAGCTCATTTATTCTACTTTAATCCTCACAACAACCCTATAAAGTAGTATTAATATACCTATTTTGCACAGATGAAACTAAGGGAAATTGTCTTCCTTGCCCAAAGTGACATAGTTCACAACTGGCATGGCCAAGAGTCAAATCAAGGGGAATGACTGCAGGATGCATACGTTCTATCTCCAATTACTTCAGTCTTGAAAATAAGCCTTCAAAATGTCTTCTGGCTACAAAACTTCACATTTAAGGTTTGTGTCCAGAATTAAGCTACAGTCTATACTCAAGATATTGATCTGTACACTTGTGGCATTGGCTTGCTGGTGCTTAGTTATACATCCAAACTCCTTCTCCAACCTGACTTGAATCAGCAATATCCACCAAGAGATAAGAAATGTCATCAGAGAGCCTGCAGGAGAAACCAGAAAAAGATAAGACCCAAAGGCAAAGGAGTGAAAGTTTCAAGAAGGAAGACAGAAAGATCACTGGATGTGATCATTAGCAGCCATGCAGAGGCCAATTTTCATACAGTGATGGGGCTGAAGGAAAAATACAGAGGCCTGAGCACATTGTCTATGAAGAATTAGAGGATGCAATTGGAGAGGAATTGTGGTCAGTTTGGCAGTGAAAAAGCTGTTAGTGAAAGCTAGAGACTTCAAAGAGGTGGATAGCAGTGTCCAGCCAACGTTCCACACGTTTGTAGGCAAAGTGGTGTCATCAAGTGGTTACAGATCCAGGCTCTGGAAACAAACTCTCTGTGTTCCAATCTCAACTCTGTGACTTAACAGCTGTGCTATTTGGACAACTTACCTAAACTTTTCATGCTAAGTTTCCTTCTGTTTTTGATAATCATGCCTTCTTTATTAAGTTTCAGAAAGAATTAAATGTAACTGTGTAGATGAAGCACTTAGCTCAGATCTGAGTCACAGTAAACCCTCAATTAATGTTAGCTACTCTTATAATTATTAAAGCATAAGGAGTCAAAGAAGATGGACAGAAGTGGTTATGAGAGGGTAGATAATTGCTCAAAGAGAGTGAAGAGATGATAGGATAGAGAGTATTAAGATGGAAGCATTAGGAAGGAAAATTCTGGCTCTAAGGCCAAAGCAAGGGAGAAAAGAGAGCTATATGGATGGAAAGAACTGTAGACTGACTGAAATTTTTTGCCAGAAAGTCAGAGGTTTGATCTTCATTCATTATACTACTATATATTTGTCATAAATAAATAAATATAGCTAGATAACTGATATGGTTTGGCTGTGTCTCCACCCAAATCTCATCTTGAATTGTAGCTCCCATAATTCCCACATGTCATGGGAGGGACCCAAAGGGAGGCAATTGAATCATAGCAGTAGGTCTTTCCTGTGCTGTTCTCATGATAGTGAATAAGTCTCACTAGATCTGATAGCTTTATACAGTGGAGTTCCCCTACACAAGCTCTCTCTTGCCAGCTGCCATAATTGACTTTGCTCCTTATTTGCTTTTTGCCAGATTGTGAGGCCTTCCCAGCCATGAGGAACTGTGAGTCAATTAAACGTCTTCCTTTATAAATTACCCAGTCTTGGGTATATCTTTATTAGCAGCATGAGAACAGAGTAATCCAATAACTAAATAAATAGCATTGACATTTAAATAGATGAATAGATTAACGACAGGAGATGTGATTGAGACAAGGGTAGATGAGGCTTTTGAGCATGATGGGGAAGATTTTGGCCCATCATAATTAAAACTGTCTACATGAAATGAATAAAATATAAAATGGCATTGAAAACCAGGTTGTAGAAACATAGTAAGAAGATGCAGTTGACTGAGCTTGCCATGTAAGTTTGCGATTTTCTCCAGCAAACCTAGATGAGGGAAGAGTACAGAAAGTGAAGAGGCTAAGAGTGAGGATTAGGAAACATGTCTGGCAGGAAGAGAAATGAGAGGAGAGTGGTTTACCATTAAATTCAGACTGAACGAGCATCATATGTAAGCCAGATAAAGACAAATGAACTTGCAAAAAGAGAGAGAGAAGCAAATAGAAACACAGAGAAGGATCAGGGCACAGTTCATACATGTGGTCTATTAGAAAAGTAACCAGTTAAGAAGTTATCATGAGAGATGTTACAGATAAACTGTCTAGGAATGAGAAGTCAAGGGTGGCCTTGTTGGGTATTTGATTTGGAGTAGAAACACAGGTCAAGAAGGGAGAATGAAGCTTGTGGATGTTGAGGTCACTGAGGATGACCCTGGGGGACAGAAAGAAAGGGGAACTTGTGTTCCAGGGAGGCGGAAGTGGGTCCCGGAATACAGTGGACAGAGGTGAGAATATAGAGAAAGGGCCATAGGCAAAGATTTCAAGTAAGAAATTGAACCATGGTCAAAAAATGACAATGGTGACCAAGAAGCAGACTGAATCAGCAGCCGCCATAAGAGAGGGTGTCATAATGCCCAGGAAAAGCCAGATTTCAGTGAAGGCACAGAGGAAAACAGACTAGTAGGTGAGGAGGAGATTGAAGAGAAAGAGTATTTACCAGCAGGGTGCATGAGTTCCCATGGGTCAGCTGTTCCCTGTGAACAGCACTCCCTAGAGCTGTGCTCTGGACAACCTGAAAAGCTAAGACACAGGATTAATAGGGTCCACTGACTAACTTTTCTCTTCAGCCTCATCTATCAGTCTCCCTTTTGCTCACAACTTTGTGGTGATTTCTGGGGCATTCCAGGTTCATTTCTGTTTTCTGGCCTTGACACTTGCATGTGACCTATGTGGTGGGCTTCCTGCTAGACCAGATCAAGTATCAGCCCATGAATCACCTCCTCAGAGAGGCCTTCCCTGACCACTCAGCCTCCCAGCCCAGGAACTTTCTCTCTCTCACATCTTCCTGTTTTATCTTTTTAAATTGGACTAATTGGTATTGAAATTGGGTGTAATGTGCCCAATTTCCTAGAGATTGAGGTATCTATGACTTTTACCTGGTTTTTAAAGTGCCCCTCAGTGTGCCAACTGTGTATAAACCACTGCTGTTCTGCAAGCTCTCCCATCTCTGGTCAGGCCAATTTCCTCACTTCTATGTTTGGGCTACCTTGTTGCCACCCTTACCTTTTAAATTGTGCTATCTATTCTTCAAGGCTCGTCTCATGGTTCATCTCCAAGAAATCTCTTTCATCTTTCTTACCTGCAGCAGGAAATATACAGAACCTCAAGCAGCTCATTGGCCTTAAATGAGCTAGTGGGTTAAATTTAGTCTCTTTAACTAGACTATAACCCTCCTGAAGTTAGGCTTCCATAAGGTCAAGCACCCAGAACATGGATAAAGTCATTTGTTGGTTGACACACTGATTCATCCAACCTGGCTGGGAAGTGAGGCTAGGAAAGGGGTTGATGTTTACAAGGTAATAGATCATGGAAAGACCAGGACAATATTTTGCCTCAGTGGTTCTCAACCTTGGCTAAGTATTGCAGTCATGTTTGCACCAACCTAATATTTAAAACATGACCCAGGCCTCACTATTGACCAATTAAATAAGAATCTGTAAGAATAGGATTGGGGCATTAGTGCTCTTTAAATTTCCCTGGTAATTCTGATGGACAGTGAGGGTTGAGAATATCTGCAAAAGTAAAAGAAACAAGCCCCTATAATGGAAGTAAAAATTTAATGTAATATTATAGCTTTTAAACTCGTATTAGCTAAGAAGCATTCAAAACTCTGGAATAATGGAATATTAGGAAAAATCTTGTGTGTCCTTTCACCTTCCCACATGTCTGTCTTTAAAAATAGCCAAGAATTTGGAGGTAAAGTTTCACTCTGTCCACTTTCCATCTTACTTGCCCAGGCACTAAAATTTAAGAAGTGTCCATGGGTAGAGTATGACGCACCCGGTATGTTGATGATTAACTAAAATAATCAGCATGTTGATGATTAACTGTATGTATTACTTAATAATGTTTTGCACTGCTCTAAGTATAATAGATATCACAGCTGAAGAAATACTTAGTATTATCTTAATGGTGTAGAAACATCTGAACAACTTGTACCATTATGGATGTCTTTAAAAGCAAAGCTTCCCCCAAATTACCCCCACTTTTTGGTGCTGTTTCCCTAAACTATAATGGAGCTTCTGTAATTCCCAATCAAAGGAAAGACCATGTGGAACTTTGCCTGTGGCTCAGAGGAATTGGTTCACTGTTTATTAGCCATCTCTATGCTACAAGCTCCCCTCACTTAAAATGTTCCATAAAAATTTCTGAGAAAGATTTGTAGGTTTTGGAGCAAAATGATTCCAGTAAAGAGCCTTGCGATTCATGAAATGTCTTCTCAGAAAAGGAAGGAAGATATTTTTCTTTCTCTTCAAGTTAAGAAACCTTGGGGAATGATAATAAGCACTAATTTGATTTCTACAATTAATCCCAAGCCTTTGTTTCTGATGACTCATTCTTCACATACTGTATTTTACAAATTCCTTAGTAAATTTCTTCTTTCAGACAAATAAAAAAGGCACAATAACTTTTTTTAAGGCTGTTCTAGGCCCACTCAGTCTTTATGCAACATGGAGGAAGGTCCCAGCACTGGCTGGAACAAGTAGAGAAGTCATAGTTCCTCATGAACAGTAGCAGAAGGGGAAATAGAAGCAGGGCACATATTGATCTATCTTTTCTACTCTTTATCCTGAAAGGTCTATTTGAGAACATGATGTTATGTTCCTTGCCAGGAAGCTAAAGAAAGCCCATTGCCACACTTCTGATTCCAGGACATCAGAAACTCTGAGGTCATGAGGACCAGAGGAAAGCAGAAGAGCCTTTGCCTCCAGCGATGAGGAGAAAGGGTGGAGGAAGAGTGGGCTCTGGCTGCTAGAAAATGGCAAATCGGAAGCCCTGATATTCCCCTACTACCCTCTGACCACCACAGAGGTAGGCATAGAGAAGAGAGAAAGCAGTAGGGTGCCCATAACTGGGTAACATTCAGTTTTACAAAAGGAGGGAGTAAGAAAAAAGAAAGAAAAAGAGAGAAAGATGAAAGAAAGAAAGAAAGAAAGAAAGAAAGAAAGAAAGAAAGAAAGAAAGAAAGAAAGAAAGAAAGAAAGAAAGAAAGAAAGAAAAGAAGGAAGGAAGGAAGAAGGAGAAGGAAGAAGGAAAGAAAGAAAGAAAGAAAGAAAGAAAAGAAAGAAAGAAAGAAAGAAAGAAAGAAAGGAAGGAAGGAAGGAAGGAAGGAAGAAGGAAGGAGAAAGAAAGAAAGAAAGAAAGAAAGAAAGAAAGAAAGAAAGAAAGAAAGAAAGAAAGAAAGAAAGAAAGGAAGGAAGGAAGGAAGGAAGGAAGGAAGGAAGGAAGGAAGAAAGAAAGAAAGAAAGAAAGAAAGAAAGAAAGAAAGAAAGAAAGAAAGAAAGAAAGAAAAGAAAGAAAGAAGAAGGAAGGAAGGAAAGAAAGAAAGAAAGAAAGAAAGAAAGAAAGAAAAAGAAAAAGAAAGAAAGAAAGAAAAAGAAAGGAAGGAAGGAAAGAAAGAAAGGAAGGAAGGAAAGGAAGGAAGGAAGGAAGGAAGGAAGAAAAGAAAGAAAGAAAGAAAGAAAGAAAGAAAGAAAGAAAGAAAGAAAGAAAGAAAGAAAGAAAAAAAGAAAGAAAGGAAGGAAGGAAGGAAGGAAGGAAGGAAGGAAGGAAGGAAGGAAGGAAGGAAGGAAGGAAGGAAGGAAGGAAGGAAGGAAGGAAGGAAGGAAGGAAGGAAGGAAGGAAGGAAGGAAGGAAGGAAGGAAGGAAGGAAGGAAGAAAAGAAAGAAAATTTTCTTTGTGGTCTTCTTCCATTTCATTGGTGTTACTACTCCTACCTGGCTAGTTTCAACCCACCAAGGAGAGGGCACTGAACTCAGAGTTGGGCAAAATTGGCTTTCACAAACCAGTTCAAGCTGACTCTAGCCAGCTCTAGTCAGCTCCAACACACCAGCAATAGGAACTGGCATGTATTTCTGTTGAAGTAAATTATAATGGAGACCAGTCTTTTCTGGGCCAGACAAATCCATTTAGACCTCATAAGTGACCTTGCTCAATTTGCAAACATAAGCAAAACTTACCTTTGGGTATTTCTTATAAATTTCTATATTAAAGAAAAAGGAAACAAGGTTAACTAATCCGAAGCCTAACTTACATAGAGACTTTCCAGCAGAATCGACCAAATAAAGCAACTATATAACTGTAACCAATCAAATATTTTATTTGCTTTACTCCCTTGTTCACTCCATAAAAGCCTTCTCCTTGCATTCCCTCCAAGAAGACCCCAAACCCCAGCTGTCCAATTCATGAATCAGTATTTGCTCAAACTCTTTTGAGCTTAACTGTGCCTCAGTTTATCTTTTGACATCCCAAGACTTTTCTACACAGTCTTATTCGTAACGTAGAAGACAGTTTGACTGGGGAAGGGCCCAGGATTTGAACTCTCAGAAGCCAATGTCTCTAAACATTTAATGGACCCAAACAGGTATTTTAGCATTAAATCTCTAAATGTAAGTCTCCTTTGAGAAAAAATAAAAAATAACTGTTTTGTCCTGTCCTCTTACAAAACTTGAGAAAATCACTTTTCTCCTCACCACTTTTGGTGCTCATCAGCTCACTTCATATACAAAAGTTGAAACTCCCTAAGTTTTCAATTTTGCATAAAGAAAAATGTGTTTCCCCCTCAATCCCAGAAAATCTCCTGTTTGACTAAATGCTTATGTTTCTTGAGTGTTACAAATTCTAAGGGTGCTCAAAGGAGGTTGTCCTTTAATATTGCCTTCCTTCTCTAGCAAAACCATACCTTCTTATAATGACCTGGTATCCTTTGTTATCTCTACATTCTTTCCATATCTAAACTCATCCCTTCTCTTGGCATTAAATACCAAGAATATGCAGACAAGTCCTAAATTATTACCTCTTGACCCAGCCTCTCCTTAAAGGTACATTTCCTGTATTCATCTTCCATCCCCACCTAGATGTCTCACGGGTATCGCTAAGGTACCATGTCCAAATAGAACCCTGAAACGCATCCTTCCTTCTGCCCCTCTCTGAGTGTTCCCATCTCATCAGCACCACCAAGTGCTGGCTGGCCTAAGGCAGAATCCTGAATATCAACTTTAATTTCTGGCTTTCTTTCACTGCCAACCTACAAACCAGGAAATCTTTCAGTTAAAAACTTATCTAAAATTCATCCATTAGTCTAATGCAACCATCATTATCACTCCATAAACTACTGTAACAGCTTCCTTCCAGGATCCAGCTTCGCCTCTGCCATCTCTCCAATTTATTTTCCCGTGCTATCAGAGT